>NC_027751.1:34534844-34575587 GCF_000695525.1 Brassica oleracea var. oleracea
TTTACCTGGCTCGGTTGGACCTGGTTTGGACTGGTCGGATTGGTTCTTCTTGAACCGGCTTTCCACTTCAACGGACTTGTTTTTCTCAGCTCCTTTGGATCCGGATGGAGCCCATGGCGTCTTGTTCCTGGCACTAGAGGCGTTCTTCCTCCTAATGTGCTGCTCGGCCTGGACGGCACAGTGGAGGAGATCGTTGAAGTTGACGTAAGTCTGCCTCTCCACCTTGCGAGCAATGCGGTCTTGAAGACCTTCCAAGAACTGTGCCATCATAACTTCTTCGGTTTCGCGCGTCCTGAGCTTGTTCTTGAGAGCCTCGAACTCTTCAAAGTATTCCTCCACGGTCCTAGTACCCTGAGACAACTTGCGAAAACGTTTTAGTAAGTCCCGCTGATAGTAAGAGGGAATATACCTTGCTCGGAGTTTAGCTCGCATCTCATTCCAAGTCTTGATCCTATAGACCCTGCCAACCTCGGCTACTTCCTTGTCCCACCAAGTTAGGGCATTGTCCGTCAGCTGTGCTGCGGCTAGGGCGATCTTCTTGCCTCGGTATAGCGGTAGTACTCAAAGATGTACTCCATGCGCTTCTCCCATTCCCTTGCTCTGAGTTTAGCTCTCATCTCATTCCAAGTCTCGATCCTATAGACCCTGCCAACCTCGGCTACTTCCCTGTCCCACCAAGTTAAGGCATTGTCTGTCAGTTGAGCTGCGGCTAGGGCGATCTTCTTGGCCTCGGTATAGCGGTAGTACTCAAAGATGTACTCCATGCGTTTCTCCCACTCAATGTAAGCGTCCGGGTCGACCTTTCCAGCAAAGGTTGGAGGAGTTAGTTTGAGATCCTTGCCTCCTTGCCAAGCGACCTCTTCATCTCGGAATCGCCTACAGATCGGGCTTCCATCGCCTTGGACCCGATACTCCCGCCGGTTCCCACGCCCAGCCCGTTCGTACCGCGGCTCGTCCGGTTCGGTACGGTCAGTGTCCGAGTTGTCCTCACTGGATTGGGATTGTTGCTCTTCTGGAATGGGTTGGTTTCTCCTCCTTGGCTGTGGAGCATTAGCTCGGTTTCTCCCTGTTATCTGAGCCAGCTGCTCAGTCACCGTAGCCAGTGCGGCTTGGAGTTCAGCATGGTTAGCCAATAGTAAATTTTGTCATATTTACATATATAATAATTTATATCTACTTTCATGTTATACCATTGTTTTACTTCTTCTCGATACTAGGTTTGCTCACGGATTCGTCGCGGATCGATCCCTGATCAAATGGATTCAATTTCTTGGGCTTGATAATGCCTTTGTTCATGCTAATCCATTTTAGAGGAAGAAACTAATCTCCGCTCTTGTGTACGTGTTATAGCCGGAGCTAATCTTTTTGGCTCCCAACGTTACATTCTCATGCGATTTTAAAATGTTCATTACTATCAAAAATAGAACTTCCTAAAGACTGAAACTTCTGAAATTGGCAACTGAGAGAGAGATATAGCCACAGGGAGAAGAAGCTAGTGATTTTTTTTACTTGTTTTGGTACCTATATAATTTAGTATATATGTAAATTTTACAAAATTTGTCTTAGTCTAGTGGTTTAATGCTCAGTTTAGGGCTTCTTTAGGCGTGGGTTCGAGTCATAGTGAGTGTTTTTTAATTAGTTTAGTTAAAGGTTGACTAACCAAACATTAGCCAAAGTAGTTTTTATGTTAATTTTAAAGTTCGGGTATGGAATTCAAACTATTGTTTAGTTTGGGTATGAAATCACACTTACTCATTGTTCAGGTCCGAAAAGGCGTTCGGGTATGAAATTCAGATTATTGTTTAGTTTGGGTATAAAATCACACTTATTCATTGTTCAGGTCTGAAAAAGCACGACCAAAATTGTCCGGGTTGAAATCATCACTTTTCCCATCCGACAAGAATCATATGATTACTCTTGTAATCGTTTTGAAAAACAAAGTCATTTGGGTAATAGAATAGCTTTTTATTATAAATAAAATATCGTTTTTGAAAGAGCTTTTTATTATAAATAAAAAATCGTTTCTGAAAAGAAAATTTATGTGGAAGCCCCATTGGTCCAGTGGTTTGACCAATGGTTCATTAATGCTCCTACACCAGGAGGTCTGGGTTTTAATTCCCGAAGAAGGCAGAATTATGTGAATTAATGGAAAAACAGCATACAAGAGATCTGCAGCATGGCGCAAGGAGTACTGTCAAGCATGGATCCGATAGGGCGGCTCATGTGATGCAGTCAGGCTTGAATCCTCATAAGGCAAGTAGAATTATCGGCTGTACAATCGTCTGTAATATTTCTTAGAATTTGTAATATCATAATATATCCAGCGTTAAAAAAAATTATATATTATATATCTTATATCTTTTTATATAATAATAGAAAATAATTTAAGTGATTTTTACTTATGTGTTCATTACTGGTAAAGTTTTTTTAAAATATTATAATTTGATAGGTCGATAATTTTTAATTTTATTTATTTTAACTAAATCTAAAATATAAAAAAGTAAGCTTATAATTAATTATTAACATTAACCATTTACTCTAAAAATTACAAATAAGATTTTATGGTAATTAACTGTCAAAATTATAGAAATAGTAATAATGTTTGATCAAAAACTTTTATATTATAAAATATAAAATAATGAGAAATTGTTTATAAAATCAATATAATAATTATATATTGTACATAAAGAATTATATTCATATATAAGTATATAATAACAATTAATTTCTTATAAAGTCCATCACTACTTTAGAAATCATTTATAAAGATTTTTAAAAAATTAATAAAATTAACTATCATGGTTTACAAAATAATTTTGTCGTAATTTTTAAATTAATTAAAAGAGCATATAAATCAGTAATACTCCAACATATTTAAAACCAGTTATTTAAGTAATTTTTGTTTACATGTCGATGATTGAAAAAAGTTAACAAAATTATTATAATTTGATTAGTCGGTAATTCTTAATCTTAATAAGATTAGAAATAAAGTTTATGGTAACCAATTTTCAAAATTATAGAAAGAATAATGTTTGATTAGTTTTTTTTTATATTTATAAAATATATAATATAGTGACGAAATTGTTTATAAAAATAAGGTGTTTATTTAAAAATTATAGAAAGAGTAATAGCGTTTTCTCAAAAAAAAAAAGAAGAGTAATAAATTTTGATCTATTTTTTATTTAAATAATATATATTATAATGAAAATTTTTTTTATATAAAATCAAGTGTTTTATAAATTTTTTTTTTATATAAATCTTCTGGGTTTCAACGTTGACTCCGTTTGTTCGACTGATTATTTCGATGTTGTTACTTATCACATGCTCTATAAATCACCTATAAACATTTGGAAAAAAAAATTATGAAATTAATTATCATGGTTTATAAAATAATTTTATTAGAATTTAAAATTCTTTATAAGACCATATAAATCATTTATAAGATAAAAATATAAAATCATTCTTTGTAAAAAAAAGAGAAGTCATTTGAAGTCACTTAAGTGACTTTTCTTTACGTGTTGATCATTGATGAATCTTAAGAAAATTATTATAATTTGATTACCGATGATTTTTATATAGTTAAATTACACCTAAAAAAAAAAAGTAAGTCTAGAACCAACTAATACCACTTATCAATTAATCGAAATAATATTACAAATACTGGTTTAATATTTCTAATTATTTAAAAATTTAAGAAATTATATACAAAATATATATTTTCATATAATAGTTATATCCGCAAATTCACGAGCAACCACCTAATTCAATATAATATCAGAGCAATTCGATTTCGAGGTTTTAAATTTTTCTTTCTATTATTTTTCAAATTCTTGCTCCCTCTTTCAGAATAAGAGTAGTTTAATTTATGATATCACTTAGTTATCCTATGAACAACTTTTTTTCTCTCAAAGAAGAGGCTCAGTTGTAGTATTTAGGAATCGAATCCACAAAAAACTTGGACACACTATAGACTTTAGAAATCAAAGTTAAACTAGGCTATCAAGATTAAACACAGTAAACAAAGAAGTAAATATAAGATAGGTTTGTAAACAATAATGAGAAAGTGCTTGATTTAGGGATTTATCAATCAAGAGATTCAAAACACAAATCAAGAATGTTAATGTTTTATAGCTTTAGTTCTTTTGTTTTTGTTTTTCTTTTTGTCAGCTATAGTTTTAATTCTAGAACTCTAATTCAAAAAACAAGTAATTCAGCTCTTGCATGCAATTACTAATCAGATGTGTAAATCTTGTGATTCTAACTCTCGTAAGCGAATTTCAATTTTCGTCAAAACTGTAAAATTATATTCTCATTAAAACTGTGAATTTACCTTTTTCCATCAATATTGTAAATTATTCTTTTCCAAAACCGTAAATTTTTGTTTTCTTTCAAAATTATATTTTTCTGTGACAAAATGTTAAACAGTAAAACAATAATCTACTAAAAACTGTTTTTCGTCAAAAAACAGATATTTTGTTTTCCTTCAAAACTGGAAAATACTTAAATTAAAAAAAAACTTTAAATTTTTAAAAGTTTCGGAATGACCATCGTCTATTTGGTTTTGGTCCAACTAAACCATAAACCAATTGGTATTTTGCTCGATCAGATCACTTTTTAATTGAAGTGTTCACTAGATTTTAATCTGCGCTTTGAAAGCACGAATTTTTTTAATTTAAAAATCGAATTTAATTTTTATTATAAAAATCTATTGTTGCAAATACTATAATTTCATATTTCATATTTTCTTATATATGTGGACTAACTATTATTTGGATTTTTAATTGTAAAATAAATTATTTTAATTAAATTTGAGTTTGTAAGTTTAAAATTATTTTAATCTAATTCCGATTAGTTGTCCAAAAAAAAATCTAATTCCGATTAGTTAATTAATTTGGTTGACTTGTCTTGTTACCATTTCTCAAATGATGGTAAAAATACTTTTGTGAATATTTCATATATAAATATGTGCTTATTATCATCTAGTTAAAATTATCTTCATTTAGTTTATATCTAATATTGTTTGTTATTATTTTTTCGATACCTATAACCATATAATGTTTTTGAAAACTTTTTATAAAAATATAGTATTTTTTTTTATTTGAAAAAATGTTTTATTAACGATATATTGTTACCATATAAAATTCTTAAACCTGAAATTTAAGATTTATAAAATTAGACTCATTTCATTTGGGACTCACTACATTTAAACCTTGAATAATTTTGACTTATTTAATTTTAAAATTTAATAAATTTACTCATTTAAATGCGTAAAATTATGTTATTTTGTTTAAAATATTTTCAGTAAAATTCTGAAATTTATTTTTAGATTTTTAAACTATATTAGAAGTGTGTTTTTATTAATTTTTTTAACTTATTTGTTTTTAAATAACTTTTGAAAATATAATTATGTTTTTAGAAATGATAATTAATGAGTTAAATGAAAAGGAGTGGCATAACTTTGTTAATAACTCCAAAACCGAAGGTAAAATCCTATTAGGGATTCTGCTTAGGGTGGACTAGATTTTGTATTCGTTTTTGATTAACCGATGGCAAACCTATTTGTTTCTGGTTAAAATAAAAAAAATCAAAAAGTAAAAAGGTAAAAAATTAAAAATATTTTATAAATAGTTTGTTAAGTTTTGGTTAGAATCAATAAAAATATTTGTATTCGAAGAACCGAATCAAACCCGTAAAGTATACCGAACCCAAACCACATTGGGAAAACACTTGAATGGTCTAAAACATTAATATTCGAATAGATGGAACCATACCCAACTTGAGTCAAAATATTTTGAGTAATCTGAAAATATCTGAATCACAATTATATACTTAAATATGCTAATTCTTAAAATTAATATCTAAAAAACTAAATATATGAAAGGTACTAATTTAACTAAAAGAAATTAAAATAACAAAACTTTCTTAAATTTCGACGTTCATTTATATTAACTCTCTAGATTTTAATATACTTTTTTGAACCAATAGAATTTAATATACTTTGTCCAACCATTTTACCCAAATTTGATTACACATTTTATATAATCAACAAACATGTACATGTTATTATGGAAATGTTTATAAGAGGATTGAGGGGATATTAAATTAGAGATTAAATTAATTTAATTGGTCATCTGATAATCTTTTAAATAAAGAGATTGAATATATCTTTATATATAAAGAAGACCCCTGAATCACTCCCAGGTGTCCACCTAGAATTCCAGCTCATCAATTCGTGCTCTCTGAAAGCGACATCTGTCCACTTTTGCTTATACGTTGCGTTTCATTTAAAAAAATTGAAGAGATATGGGTTACAGCTTTTATGTGGGCTTTAGGCTAAAACCCATCCCGATAGTGAGCGTGTAACATCTCTACACGGCGATTCTGATTTTAGGGATTGAGTCGACGAAGTCGGTGCGATGAATCTGTTGGTAGAGATTTTTCTCACGTCATTCAATCTTCTTCCTCATTGACAGATACATCATCTTAAAGCCCTTCATAACTCCATCCACCATAATTTATTATTTAATATGAAGATGTATACCTGTGACTATAAAAAAGTTCGACATCCTCCTCTCAAAATCAGCTTCTCAATCTGATTAACTTGCAAAGTAAACTTAATCTCTGAGAAATGGCTAAAGTCAAAAGTGCTTCTCATACCTTATTCGTCTCAGCGACCTCGACTCCTCGCCATGGCACCCCCGCAACTTCTCTTGCGACTTCTCCTGTCATCTTTGTTGCCGCTCCGATTGATCTCCGGTGGTCCAACCGTGATTACCTCATTCCTTTGTCATGTTTAAGATTTCTCAGTGGCGTGAGGGCGTTCATCTTTCTCACCGCTGCGATCTTCTAAGATCACGACCAACAGCCATCTCAGCTCCCAAAATCATCGCTCTCACCTCCAATTGCAGAGGAGCTCAAGCCGTGTTTTTTCCTTCATCAGGCAACAAGCCTCATCCCGTGAAGAGTTTAATATCGGCCTAAATAAATGTGGAAGATCCTAGATCTGATAAACAACTTAAGTTACACTTATTTGCAGTTTGGTCATTTCTCTTTTGTTTCTTCTTGAATTCAGTCTCACCTAACTAAAGGAACACTCCAAGTGTATATGCGATTAAACACATATAAACGTTTTTTTTTTGGGGTCAACATTCGTTTGATTGATTATAAAGTAGAAGAGGCAAGTTCAGAAAGTAGATAACAGCCCAAGCTTCCAAAGCCCATCCCAAAATCTAACAATACACGTGAAAAAGATAAAAACATCAACCCTTACTCTTAAGATTTAGTCAAACGTATAGTATGCAGAATCCAGCACTTTATAGCGCAAATAAGTCAAATGAATAACAAAACAAGATCTTTTCTAAAAAAGAATAACAAAACAAGATCCATTAATCATTATTCATAATGCCAATTCATAATAACTCCAATAATATTAAAAATGAGCATTATATTGACTATCTCATATTAAATTGACTTACAAGTCAAAATTTAGAACACAAAACACAATGCTTTAAAAGACACATTCACTAACGTATTAGGCGACTGGCTAAAATTTTAAAATCAATGAACTTTATTTAAGTCAGATTATAAACATATGAATTATATCTTAAGGTCCAAAAAAAGACACACTATAAACCCACAATTTTTTAGTAAAATATAAATCACTAATTGATTATCTATAAGGATCATCCGATTTTATGATTTCAAGTGGTGACCGACTGCACCGCACCGTGAATAATAACAAAAATCTCTACATATACCTATGTATCTATATATTTTTGTTACTATTAAAACCACAAAGCATTTGTCTGTAGTTGTTCCGCATGTCACCCTTTGCAGTCTATATACTTCTCTTGCAAATGCCAATATAACATAAATACAATGAAAATATATCACTACGGTCGAGCCGGCCCTAATCTTTATATATAAAGAAAAGTTTTTTCTCTCCTAGTGCTGCCACCTAGGATTCCAGGTCAGAAAATCGTTTCTTGACGTTGCGACACGTGTCCGTCTTGCCAAAACGCATCACTTCATTAAACTATTTGTTACGTGGGTTTTTTTTATTTGACTTGGACCTTTCTTTTGTTTGATTATGCCAGCCCATCGAGGTGTTTTTCAGTTGGAAACACGGCATTGAACGTCTTTACGTATTAGGGTTTATTTTTTCTTCGTCTCCGTCTCAGTCATTCGAGAATGCGATAGAACCAGAGTTCTGAGAGATGTTTCAGCTTCTTATTATCAGTCTCTACCAGTTCAAGTCCAAGTCCTGATGCTCCGTTTCTGGGAGGCAGAAACGTACGATGCAGTGGCGAACTCATGGAAGTGGATATTCTTCTACTGGATTTTCTGGTTACTTTTAAATCTCTGCTTCAGTTCATATTGTTTTAAGTATCGGATCCTAATTGTTACGATCTCGTCGTGTTGAATCCTTATTACCAACATTTCCTGTTTAGATCTTTGTCTGACATAGATTTTTTTTCTTGATTAAGTCTCTGTCCTCCTCCCTTAATAGGTTTCATGAAATTTGGAATACTGGATATATGCGTTTATTAAACAGGAACGAAGATAGAGGTTTGGAGAAAATTCTAGCTCGATCTATAGTTGTTTACACATCGATTTGATTTATAATTTTGTGCATCTTTTTTGGTTGTTGGTGTTTGCTTGATTTATTAGTTTTTTTT
Organism: Brassica oleracea var. oleracea; assembly: GCF_000695525.1. Taxonomy (NCBI): domain Eukaryota; kingdom Viridiplantae; phylum Streptophyta; class Magnoliopsida; order Brassicales; family Brassicaceae; genus Brassica; species Brassica oleracea. The sequence goes on from NC_027751.1 coordinate 34,543,523, forward strand.
TCTCCTAGGATGCATATAAAGATCAAGACTTAGTGGAAGCACACACTGAGATTTAAGCGTTTAATTTATCTGAGAGATAGGGAGAAAGAGCTCTTGAAGAGGTTTGCTGTTGTTGATGTATGTATGAAGGAGAAGAACCTTTGTGGCATAGTGTTTTGAAGGTGTTGGATTCATGTAATTTTCCTGTTATTATATGTTCTGTTTCTATTTAATTAGTAACAACAACAATAATAACAGTTTACGTTAACGATATGATTTTTTTCTAAACCACTTAAACGTAGTATGTACTAATGTTATCTATATGAAAAGTTATACCTTTTTTTTTCAGAACAATTTATGCTTTCTCAGACAACATGAGCACGACACATTAATTTAGGTTTAACATATTTATTAATCTATCTTATTTTTATACCAAATCTTTTAAAAAACGTTAAATAATTCATAAATAATTTTTATAATTGATTCGTTAATTTACTGACATCATTATATTAGCAAATATCATTTTTTCTAAATTTATAAAAAATGCATAAATGTATCGAATTATTTTATATTATCGTGACATCATATTTACATTTTAAAAATTAAATTTATAAAGACCATTAAAAATCTAAATAAGAAATTAAAAATATTATAATAAACAAAAAAATATACCACATCCAAAATTAAAAATAAGTGGAGTTCAACTACATGAAAAAATAATTTATATCTATCTTTATCGTTTTTATTGTTACTTGCGTATCTTTGGTTCCATAAAATATAACCTTATTTTAAATATAAAAAATTAACTACATTGAACAAAAAATAAAACATTAAAATTAATATTATTCATTTACAAAAAAAACTATAAAATATTAAATTAAAACTGTATAAATTAAGAAACTAATAGAAAAATAAAACCAAAATGTTTACATAATAGTAAACACATATAACTTAGCTTCAAAAATCGTAAATTACTTAAGCATCAAAATGTATTTTCTTTACAACTAGACAATGACCTTAAACGAATTGAAATATTTGAAATAGAATATTATAAATATACATTTAAGTGTTAATTTATGATATAGACAATTGACTTACATTTTCAATATTTTACTCAGGTCTTCAATATAATATTCAGCCTAGCATAAAACGTAACAATACGCAATCATCTTATGCTCAATCCTTTCATACAAATGATAATCATGAGAACCACAAATCTATTCTTGAGAGCCTAAAATATAAATTCACAATTAACCAACCAGTTATGGATTCATAATTATAAAAAAAAAAAACAAACAACAAGAACACCACCTACACCTCATCCACCCAATATAATATATTATACGCCGCAACCTATTAATATAGATACAAACATCAAAATCAAATATAATTAATTTTAAAATTAATTTAATATAACACATTATAAATTTAGCAATCACTTGAACTATCTGTTGCAAAAATGTAACATTAGTCTGGTAAAACAATTATTGGAGCTTCATTCTACCTTTAGAAACTTATTTGCATATATATAAATTGGCTTAGAGCATAATTTTAATCTTTTTCTTTTTCCATGTTTATAGATTTTGTTACTTCTTAAAGTGACGATTTGATCATGTCCCCTCTCAAATTCATTTTTTTGGATCAAATTAACAATTATTCGTATTAAATGCATAATTTTTTTCTTGAAAAGAACATTCTTGCATTCATGGTACTAATAATGTAACCCCAATAAATGAAAGAAAAAAACATCATTTTTCTTGTAATTGTCACAACTGACTCCATAATTAACAACATCAAACAAACAGTAACAAAAAACATACATAATATGTTCACGGAAGAGTTCAAAATTGACAATCATTCATAACAGAACAAAACATCCTAATAAATAAAATATTTAGAAAACATGCCAAAAGAAAATAAATCCACCCACTTAACAGAATCACCTTATAAACAGTAGTGATGGACTAATTACATGATGTGTCAAAGAAACGGGAAAAAAAATTCACTGATGAGAGAATAGTCACCTTGGTTTGGTCTTGGTGAGACACCTGAACAAACGCTGGAGCTGTTCTCAGAAACAAGTCTCAAAAACAAATATTTATGGATAGAGAAATAGTCAAATAAAATAAATCTACCATATATAATCCTTCATCCAATGAAACCATCCACCTAATCCATATCTTATGACATAAACCATTATCACCCATATCAATTCCATTCGCAATCTAATCACACATATAACAAAATATAACAAAAATAAATACAAACCATAATAGATGGAAATTCACATGACCCATAGTGATATATACTACTTATCTAAAAGACCTACAATTAATGATCTAGATTTTTTGAATCTATATTTGTTAATATCACGTATATGTTTTTATTAAACTGCTTTGTTAATATATTAAATATACTTATAAATAAATGCAATGGCAAATCTCGTAATATCTAATGAAAACTAAAGGCAGAATACCATAAGGGATTTTTCTTTAATAGTATAGACTAGATTTTGACATGCGCTTTAAAAGCGCGGTATTTATTTCAGTTTAAAATTTTAAAAATATTTTTAATGATAAGATTATGTGTTTCTATATAAGATGATTTAATCTATTTACAATTGTGTTTTAAATATAATAAATTTTTATTGTATACTAATTCTTTTGTAATTTATTTATTCTTATGGTTAAATGGTATGATTAGTGTAACCTCAACAGTTGCGTGCGTTTGTGAATGCAGATGGTTGCGTTTTTAAACATTTTAAGAGAGTTTCACGACTGGTACTGCGGTTAGAAATTATTGCGTTTGCGGGATACTTATGACTGGTTACCTACCAAACGCAGCAGTTGTTAAATAATAAATTAACAGTATTTATATTTTATATAATTATAAATGCATTAAAAATCATAATATTATAATAAATATAAAAATTATATTTATAAAATTATACTATTAATTTTTTAAACTATAAAAAATATTTTTGTTTTAAAGTTTTAGTATTTCTATTATTTTAATTTATTTTTGTATTGAATTTTTTTTTAAATACCCTACCGCAACCGTCCGCGACCGCAAACGCTAGCTGGAAACAGCTTTTGATTTTAAGAGGTTTAGAGCGGTTTTAAGTTATTTAACGTCAACAACCACTACCAACTGCAAAAACTACGTTTGCGGATGATAGCGGAAAAACCATGCCCTTAGTGTATGTAATGTATTATAATTTTGGGTTTTAATTGAGTTGTTAGTTTGCTAACAAAATCACGTCACAAACCCAGCCCATAAAAAAAATGTTGTCTACGTACAATATCATCTTGAAAAACTGTTATACTTCCAGAATAATTCATTGATTAAAAAAAAGTTTATCTGAAAAAAACAAACCAAAAAATTGCAAACTGATTTACCTTGATCTCTTCAGGTGATATTCTCTCACTTTTTCTTTTAGATTATATAGATAGTAGTTACATCTCTAAAATCGATATAGTTCCTTAAAAAATGTTTAAGAAAGCTTTGCATGTCGAATCTGAAGTCTTATGTGTTAAGAACGATGAGTTTGAGATGGTTGCTGACTTCTCCTTTTCCAATCTCTTCAACGAAGTCATAAGTACTTTCGAATGAAAACAAAAAGATAAATCTAATCCCAAGTCTTTTGTTTTGATCCATAGTAATGCTTTAAATCTGATTTTCAAAAAACAAACCGGTTAGATCTAACATTTTTTCTGATTTGTTCTGCATGTGAGTCCCGATTAATTGTATGTTTAATCTGATAAGATTGGAATGATTTCGAAGTGTCCAAAGAAGATCTAAAGCAATCAAAATCTGATCTCTGGAAAACAACCAGCCAAATAATATTGGTAAAGAATCGTAAAACACACATTTGACAATTTCTATATACTGTTAAATTTATTGTTTACAGCTTGAGACATTCATTATAACAAAAATACTTTTATTGCAATAAAACTAAAAATGGTTAATATATTATTCTTACCATCTTTTGTTTGTTTCAGGACTAATATAGTTTCAAAGAATAATTTACATGATACAAATACAACGGTTATGGATTTCATTCTTCTGTGAAGAACAACATGACTTTACTATAAAGGATAAGTTATTTCCAGAAACTTTGTCTTCCTTTACATGTTGTGAATCATACTCGAACTATTATACGAAGTACACCAGACCAGAGAGAATGTAAGTTTTTATACTTTGACTTGATCGTTTTAATAAAATATTTGTTTGCAGCATTTGGAAGATATGAAGATTATTCAAATATCATATAGTCCTTTGTAACAGAATAACAGGCTACACAATTAGGGCCTATTCATATCATTGAGGAAAATTAAGGTCAACATCTATACTATGAAAAAAGTATACATATGGGTCTTACATTCTCATCGGCTAAGATGATTTGCATTGTTTCACCTTCTTGCTGTTTCCATGTGTGTAGCACCTTCACATGCACACCCATGTTTTCGAAGGCCTTATAATCGCAGCAAAATTCTTATTAGAAGCCATAGTGATTTTGTAAAATTTGTGGTTTGTCTAAGAAACGATGAATACATATTTATAGTGAAGTTAAGGTGTTTAGGATTTTCGAAAAAGCTCCTAGCATATGCTGTATTTGTATCTACCCGGTTATTGAAAGATCTAAAATATATTATATGTCTAATATTAAGGAAACAGAATTGATGATGGCTGAAATTCAGTTACTTTTTTATAAGAGAATCTTGTGATATAATAAATATCTAATTATTAAATCTAAAAATTTGTTACATCTTATTGGTTGAATAAAAGAGGGCCAAATTTTTTTTTTCCAAAAAATAAGGAATATCAATAGATGTGATTGGTTATAAAACTTGGCTAAATATGGTTGGTGGAATAAATGGCCGAATGGATTTTTGGAAAATAAGACAATGGCATTGAGACGTAAATAACTTAAAAAACCAAGGGTAGAATTATAGGAGTGATTCTATTTTAATAGTATATAAGATAAAACAATTGAATTTAGGAGGTATAGTTTAGTGTTAGCATCGGTTTATACCAATGACAATCCTTTGTAAATATTTAGAAAAAGTGAGAATTTTTATTTGTACTCTTGTTTTAATAGATTACATAGATGATGCATCATCATAAGGCAGGTTTTATGTGAACGGTTGAACAAAATTGAAACGTCTTAAACCGTACTGCCAATCAACCTAATAGGAGATCAAAACTAAGCTTAACCGGAAGTCTACCATTACGGTAGAGAACAAACAACATTCTTCCTACCAACAAGTGCGAGTGGATGAATCCCGCTACAGACCCTTTTGAGTCGCCACGTGTCCCAGGGGAGTGACACGTACACACAGCCACCTCCACTTTCTTTATATCTGTAGCATTTGATCACCGGAGGTTTTACCAAAACAAGAAAGTAATGGAGGTCCCAATAGGGTTTCTGGAGAAACTGTGGAGTTTTGTCTCTTTCCTTCCCTTCTTCTTCCTTTTGCTGCTTCTTGGCCTCTTCAAGGGTATGTATTTTGACTCCTTCATCCTTACTTAGGTCCACTTTAGTTGCTACTCAAGATTTTGGTTATGTAGCAATAAGCTCTGAAACTTATGCAAAGTTTTCACTCTTGTTTTTTATTTATTATTGTCTTCACAGCCCTGATTTGTGGTCCAATCTCATCTGCTATAATTTTGATTGGCAATTCCTCTGTGATCATTGGCCTTTGGCCGGCACATTTCATTTGGACCTACTACTGCTTGGCGAGGTTTTAAATTCTTTTATCAAATTCAAAAACCCATTTTGTTTTTCTGTGTTTCCACTAACTTTCTTGTGGTAAATACCCTAGAACCAAGAGAATCGGGCTGGTTTTGAAGACCTTGGCGTTGATATTTTTTCCACTGCCTTTGCTACTCTGGCCAGTTACTGGTATTGCAGGAAGTCTCCTAGGTGGAATCGCTTACGGTTTTTTCACTCCCCTTATGGCGACATTCGAGGCTGTAGGGGAGTCTATTACTAGCAAATCCTACCATTGTATTGTTGATGGTTCCTTGTCAACTATAAAAGGGAGTTGCACTGTGGTTACGGACTTCACTGATTTCTGTTTCCATTCTTATTTCTCCTACATGGATGAGTTGAGAGAAATGGTCTCCGCCGATGCTAAACCTTTAGAGATAAGGTGACGATCGCTTTCTTTGTTTTAAAACAAAATGGTTACAAAAACGTAATCTCATTTTTTTACAGGTTGTCTCTGGTGCCGAGTTGTTTGCTTGCAGGTCTCATAGGTGTGGTGGTAGATGGTGTTTTGATAACAGTTGTTGCTCTTTATAAAAGTCCATATATGTTGCTCAAAGGATGGAAAAGGCTATTAGAAGACCTTGTTGGTAGGGAAGGCCCATTCTTGGAGACTGTCTGTGTTCCATTTGCAGGTCTTGCGATATGTCTGTGGCCACTAGCTGTCGTGGGAGCTGTTATAGCTTCGATCTTCTCCAGTTTCTTTCTAGGACTCTACAGTGGAGTCATCGTTCATCAGGTTTGTAACAGATACCGATTAAACTTCATTCATCTTGCATAGTTGGTTGGTTATTGGGAAATATCATTTATTTTTAGATCTTTCTTTGCTTGAATTTTTTTTAATCGATTGCTAGGTCGACTCTATCCTTACAATCGTTCGAAAATCTTTTCAGGAGGACTCTTTCAGAATGGGGTGTAATTATATAATAGCTGCGGTATCACTGTTTGACGAATACGTAAATGATTTACTCTATATAAGAGAAGGAACTTGCCTCCCAAGGTACATAGTGTCTCATTTCTATGTTCAGTATTGGTTGATTGACCGTGTAGTATACAGCCAGGCCTTGCTATAGGACGAAAACAGACACTGTTCATGGGAAGAAAGTATTAGGAGAGAGGAAGAACGTTGATCTCAATAGCAGAATAAACGGCTCCCGGCTTGTTTCAGAACAGTCGAGGACACTGAAAAAAGCGATCACACTATATAAACCAGTTCAGGTATATTAGCCCTTGGAAATTTTCATATATCCTCTTGACTTTACAAATATAAAACGAGCATCTTGTGTTTCGCTTTGAGGTATGGGAATGGTTGTTTAAGTCTTGTGAGGTGAATGGGAGGATCCTTATTCGAGATGGCTTGATAAATGTGAAAGATGTAGAGCAATGTCTTGTCAGGGGTAATTGTAAGAAGCTCTTTATCCAACTACCCGCTTGGACCGTGTTACAATGTCTCCTTGCATCGGCTAAGTCTAACTCGTCCGGGTTGGTGATCAGTAAGTATATATATATATATATATATATGTATCCTCGCAAAGATGATCTCTCATGCGCTAATTATGATTTTGTGAAAAACTTATGGCAGCTGATGGTGTGGAGCTTACGGAACTAAACAGCCCAAAAGACAGAGTGTTTGTGTGGCTCGTTGGGCCTTTACTGATAATGAAGGAGCAGATAAAGAATCTGAAGCTGACTGAGGATGAAGAGTATTGTCTAAGGAAATTGGTGATGGTATACAAAAACGAAAGAACCGAAAACTGGGATAGCACCGGGTTCCCCTCGAGTGATTCAGTGAGGAAAGCACAATTACAGGCCATAATTAGAAGGTAAGTATCAATCATTAGATCAGTGCTCTCACACGGTGCCGTGCGAAGAGTTTTAGGGGCCTGAGGCAAGTTTTAAAAATAAACTTATTTACAACTGTGATGAAAACAATTTTCTAATATGATGTATTTTTTTCACCAAATATACGTCTAACACCGTAAAAGAATAAGTTATTACGTAAATATGCTATATTATGTCATATAGAAAAAAATACGTGAATTCAGAAGGTGAATTAGTTAATTTTCGTAGAAATGTTTTTTATTTAAATAAATCTAAACCAATAGACTCGAAATTCTTTTAAATTTTGGGGCCCTGAAGAAAGACATATTAATCGGGGGCCTGAGGCGAATACCTTTTTCAATACACTGTAGGCACGCCTCTGTTCTCACACCCACGCTTGATGCTAAGTGGTTTTTTTTATATTCTTCTTTTTTTCATGCAAGGCTGCAGGGAATGGTAGCATCGATGTCAAGGATACCAACGTTTCGTCGTAGATTCATGAACTTGGTCAAAGTGCTGTACATAGAAGCTCTTGAAGTGGGTGCGTCTGAAAACCGAGCTGGTGGGATTCTTATAACCGAGAGAGACCAAACGCAAAAGATGGACCAGAGTGCAACAACAGATATGGAAGTTGTATAAATAGTTTCGGATATCTCATCATTTCTTTTTTTTTCTCTTCCCTACGCTTCAGTCTTTCTAAGGTGGGCGTTTCCTCTGCTGTATGTGTGTACGTGGATTTTAGTGGTATTTCCTGTATATTAAATTTTCCTAGCTTTTGTGGTTTTAATGTTTAAAATTCCGGTGCGTTCCAACTCGATCGTTTTTTTTTCTGATGTCCGGTTAATTATGTTATTACAACGATGAGAAAGTCGATACCTTGTGTGAATATACATCTGATTACGTCACTCCGAGCCGCCTTATGAGGTAATGTCCGAGGGTACGTCCTGCAACGTGCTGAAGATCTATTGTAACCTCTTTTTTTCCATAATCTGCATAATTTAGATTTTCTGGAGTTTGAACCTTATATCTTTTGGTGTAAAAGCATTAATGATCCATTAGTCAAACCGCTAGACTAAAGGGTTTCCACAAACTCGATCGTTTTTATAAAAGTTCTTTTTTTAATGAATTATAATATATCAATCGGAATTTACAAATCTGGCTTACACAAAATATTTCAATTCAAAAATTTCTAGCTAGCTTCGTTTTAAGTATCACCTCGACATGTTTTACTAGTTCGGTTTTGATATTTTTGAGAATTGATCACCGTTCTTTATCTTCCACGAGAAGGTGAGATCCAAATGCTAAAAATTCTCATGTTATTGCTAAATCTTAGTGTGCTTATCTAAGCTTGTAATTACCCCCGACTCTGAAGCACGAGACAAACAGAAGAGAGAGAGGGCAAGGGACACTAACCGTAGGAAAATGCCAAGAGCCAAACTATACAACCTCGTATCCATCGCCAAACGTTGCACGAGCAAAAGAAACCAAAACTGCGTCCGACAATAAAGGACCTGCAGAAAAACAGACCTAAGAAGATCGTTAGCTCGAAGACCTAAGAAGATTGTTAGCTCGAAGACCTGCTAAAAGGAATTGAGAACAACATTACCATGGAACGTCAAGTGACAATACACGACACTAGAATGTGTCGTATCTCCGGTTGGGGTCACCGATTAGGTAAGAGGACCACAGACAACCTGGACCCACTACACTCACCGCTAAACGCCTCTTTTGAGAACCCCAAAGGCTATCTTAACCAGCCAAACATTGAACCCAGTGACTAACGGATCAATCCTCACAAGTAAACTACGAGCTAAACAAGAAAGAAACTGTCAACAAGCTTCAAACATTGAACCTTGAAATAGCACAGAGAAGTGGAATATAAAATGAAAGGAAGGCCACCAAACTACGATGAAGATGCCATAGATGACAAAAATGTAACACAGTGAGACACCACACAAGATCCGACACACGCCAGACCCATTGGATAAGTATATCCTCGAGCAAAAGGAAACATGCGTGGTTCACCACGACACCGAAGCATAGCCACCATACCAGTAATCGATATCGTTCAAAATAGAACCGGCGAGAGCAAGAGCTCCTCCTCTGTGCTCTACCAACTCTAAAAAAGGGAAAAGGGGAAATCACTCTCTTGTACAATGATATACGATAGATTTTACCACATTTAGACCATGGTATATGTTCTTTATTGAGTATCTTATATGTGTTTGGAGTCTGTTTTACAGTATTTTAGGTTCAAGTGCGTTTTGGAAAACTTTGGTGACTTTGGAGTTATTTGAGGTGCAGAACTGCAGAGAAGCATCAAACGTTTAGTCATGGATGGAAACCTTACAACGATTTGATTGAGCCTATCTTTTGACACAAGATAAAAAATTTAGTTAGTTTTCCAATGCCACAAGTTTGAGATCCATCTGATGGTTAGATCTAAAATTATGTTCGTTCTACTGAGAGTGGTACGTCAGCTTCCTCGTGAAGCTGACGAAGATATGAAGGAATGTCGATTGACACTACACCATTGGTGTCGCTTGACACTGATGCCAGAAGACGGGCCGAGTCTATTTAAAGACCGACTTGAGGCCAGAAATTACCCTAAATTACCAGAATTCTCTTGGCCGACTCAAAACCCTATTTATGTGTGTTTCTAAGCCATTGTTTAGGCTATGCTTTCTATTCTATTATTTTAGGTTTTCTCTTAGGTTAAGAGAGAAGAGAGGAACTCCTTCACATTTCTCTTGAAACTCCTTCACAGTTCTCTTGGAACTCCTTTGGTTTTTATTATTGATTTCTATTTCAACTATTCATCTATGGTTTATGTGACAACTATCATGTCTTCATATATCCCCTGTTAGGTTTAGGAATCCTTCACAGAATTGAGCTAACTGCTTGTATTCTAGAGTAGCTAAATAGAATCATGATTTTAGGTTGTTGACAACTACGAACGTAGGCTCATACCCTGATAATAATTCTACCGAGCTAGGTTGTTAGATACATCTAGAGCTAGGTCGTTAGTGTTTATCTAAGGAAGTATCGATCGATACTTAGTCAATAGTATCAATCGACACTCATTTCTTGTTCACATGTGAGAGCTGGAACAAAGACTTAGTCATCTGATTAGTAATTGCATGCGAGAGCTGGATTATTTTCTTATTGAATTTCAGTTCTAGGGTCAACCCTTAGCATCTATATATTATGGTTCTGATAACCTGAATGAAAGTCTAGCACTCTCCTTCCATCACAAACAAACAACTATATTATTTACTTTACTTCTTTATTTACTGTTTTATACTATTTGACCTAGCTTGATCTGAAACTCAAGTCTATTGTGTCAGATATCAAGTTTCTGTGGATACGATCCTCAAATATTACAATCGAGCTATTATTGGAGAGAGTTTCTCTTGGGGGTAATTTGAGCACATCAAATTTGGCACCATTTCCGGGGACTGATCACCATTAAACTAGTATCGTGTGGTGGATCTTCATCATCACTTGACTTTTGGTTCCCCTCGAACCAGACATTACATTCACTCTGGGCATGTCTGATTAGTTCCTCTACCTCACATGTTATTCCTTTTAATAACTTATCATTTCTTGCTTTCCATAGGTACCAGATAATCCATGGATATGTGTCTCTGTCTAGATTAAGATCTTCTATATCACTCTTCCTCCAAAAGAGGTAGTCCAGATTCGTGTAAACGCTTGATATTGGGAAGGTACCAAGACACGATGGTATGGAAGCTAATTCCCATGTTAACAAAGCATGAGGACATTCAAATAGAGCATGGTTAACTGATTCATCATCTTCTCCACATCTTCGAAAGTGATTATCAAAACGCATATGACGTCAGTGTCAAATTTTATGTTACTGCCAGATAGTCTGAAGCCATTTCCCAAATCAAATGTTGCATCTTTTTTGACACCTTGATCTTCTAGGCATAAGCTTGAAGCTTAGTTATACTAGGGTCATATACCACTTCCTTGGAGAATTGATACATTATATTTCTTGCCATCCAATATCTAGATTTCACTGTGTACAACCCACTCTTCATATAACTCCAACTATATTTATCATCACTATACGCTTGACTAATGTCCAAGCTTCGAATAAGGGGAATATCCTTTGGAGCTACAAATTGCTCTGACATCCTGACATTCCACAGTTTGTTGTACCCTTGGAAAAATCAGATGCCATCATTTGTGGGTGCACCACCGGGACAGCTGGCATAGTGGGCCTAGCCAGAGTTGTAAGGATCCATGGATCATCCCAAACCTGAATTTGATATCATGAATGTACCACTCGTCTTATCCCTAATGATAGTAAGGGCTTTGCTTCCATCAAGCTAGTCCATATGTAGGAATGTGATACATGCCTGTTGCACGTAAAATTGAACATGTACGATGGTATTTTTTTCAAAGAACTCTCGCTAGAAGAGAATTTGGGAATTGTATCGGTTGCTACAATTGTTTGGCTAATAATATGCCAGATTAAATTCATGATCTATATGAAACCAATTCTCCTTTCTTCTTTTGGACATCATAATTTTCCTATTTTGCCTAGTGCATCTCTCTGTTTGGTGGATTCGAGCTCCACCAAAACCTTGTAATGGTACTTGTTATTTTTTGGCAAATTTCAAAAGAAAACAGAAAACTTGACATACATTGGTAGTGCTTCAGCAATGACTTTAATAAGAACTATGTAAATGATTTATTAGATTTATTTGTTTAAAGTAATTGATGATTGAAATACAACAAATCATTTATTTTACTATTTTATTTTTTATAAATATTATTAAATATATAAAAAAAAAATTAAAGTGAAATATATTTAAAATTATTTGTATTTTTTGGTAGCAAAATAAGAAAACTATTGAATAAAAAAACAGTACGATAAAGAAAAATAAATTGTTAGAAGAAAAAGTTGGTTATATGAAAAAAATACCGAAAATAAAATAATAATAATAATAATAATAATATTAATAAGAGAAATTCTCTAGGATAGCTATTTTTAAGTTTTTGTCACAAAATAGCTTCCAATGAAGAAAATGATCAAAATATATTTTATTAAAGTGTAAAAATGTATTTTTATCTTAAGGTTAACTAATCTAGACTTAACATTTAGAGTTAAGGGGTAGGAGTTTGATGATAGGGTTTCAAATTTTAAAAAATAAAAAATAAATCTTAAAAATTTCAAAATAAAAATGGATTATTTTGGTCATTTTCTTTTTTGAAAGTTATTTTTGTTAAAAAAAAACATAAAAATGACTATTTAATAGAATAATAATAATAATAATAATAATAATAAGGGTCACTAAGAATTGGACATGGCTAACGAGAATAACTTTTGGCCAGTAAGGACATATTGAGTTGAGCACCTATTATAATATTTCTACCATCTTCCAAACACATCTAACTGCAAAATTCTAACGGGATCTGCACCCAAAAATTTATGACCATTAACCATGTGTTGTATTGATAAAAAAAACATGCGTTGTATTTTAAAATAAACTAGATCTAGATCCGCACAACCGCACGGATTTTTGTTTTCAATTCTAAATTAATATATATTATAATATATATGTGTCTATCAATTTTTAAAACATAATAAATATACGGTATATTTTTTTTCATTGAATAGATTGTTTCAAACTTTCACATGTATTTGTATCTTCTTCTATATATATATTTTTGGATTATTATTTCAATTAAAATCATAACTATATATATAAAGATTAGTAAAAAAAATTTTATTGTCATATTGAAAAATATAGTAACATTTCACAAATTTAGAAAATTTTTAAAAAATTAAACTTTTCGCTTCATAGATTTATATTATCGAGTAAATAATTAAACATCTAGTTTTTGTTTAATTTTTAAAATAAACTATATAATTTAAATTTTGTTTTCATTGGTTTAAGGTAGTAAAGATTAATCATTGTTAGATAATATGATTTTTTTAATTTAAAAAAAAATCTTTATAATTTTAAAAGTTAACATCGACAAATATTTAAATAATTAACATCAGAGGTATAGAATTACAATATTAAATTATATATATTTAATTTATACTATCTATAAATCCAATGGATCATCTATTGTTTAAATCTAATTATTGATAGCTCAATAAAAATTTCTGGTATGCCCAAAATTTAAATGATAAAATTAGAGATTAAATGTAACATGATTTTATAGAAATAATTAGGTCCATTAAAAAAAAAAAAAAGTCACATTGTGACTTATGTTTAATATATAAGAGATAAGATGAATACTAAAATGGTTTATGAGGAATTTACATAAAAAGACACTTCCGAAGAGGGTCATATAAGAAAATTAGAAGAGTTTGCGGGGGAAGATCAGATTTACCCCGAATTGGAAACGGGAGCGGGGGGAGCTTTGGAGAAGGAAAGGTTAGGATTCAAGGGTGTGTAGTTTTGGGTTCATTCGTGTTTCTTGTGCTCTCTGTTCGTTCGATTGCTAGGGGAAATAAATAAGAAGAACAGGCAAAGTGAAGAGGTTTTGTGATTTAGGTTTTTTGTTTGTTTGTTTGTGTGTGGGTCTGATTCCAAAAGATGGCAATAGCGCGAACTGGAGTTTACGTGGATGATTACCTCGAGTGTAAGATCGATCCACCCTCTCCTATTTTTTCTGATTCGTTGTTTCGATTTAGGGCTTCAATTTTATTTCATTTTTTGTCGTGTAGATGCCAGCACTTTCCCTGCGGAGCTTCAGAGATTGCTAAATACAGTTCGCGAACTGGACGAGAGATCTCAATGTAAAAGATCGATAAACCCTTAGTGTGTGTTTTGTTTGATTGATGATTGTCTCTTGTTTTTTGAAGCGCTCATAAACCAGACGAGGCAGCAAACCAAGTATTGCTTAGGGCTTGCCTCCAAGAAGGGCAGTGGCAATAATAATCATTACAACACTGGTCTTGATGACGACGAAACCATTGACAAAATGCGTAAAGAGATTGAGTCCAGCCAGGAAAATGCTTTAAGTTTGTGTACGGAGAAGGTCTTATTGGCCCGCCAAGCCTATGATCTTGTAAGCTCCATGATTTATTGTCTCTCACAAGTACACTATCATCATGTATACTTACTCCGGTTTCAGATTGATAGTCACTTAAAACGACTTGATGAAGATCTCAATAATTTTTCTGAAGATTTGAAGCAAGGTATGTAATCTCTAATTACTACTGTCTTCTCAAGGATAATCGATTAGAAAACTATGTCTTTTCATATTCTAATGGCTACACGCTCAGTTTATTCCTAGTTTGTGAGTCAATCTGACCTGGATTGATTGATTGAGAATTGTCGGTTGGTAATTACAGTCCTGTTTTTTTTTTTTCTCACCTTGATGATTGTCTAGATAACCAAATGAATTAAGGAGCTAGGCCAAGTGTTGGAATCTGTGTATTCATCTTGTTGTTCGGGCTCTTTATTTTATTACCGTCTCTTGTAAACTTCTTCTAGATCAACCTCAAGGCACTGCAATTTTGTTTTAAGCTATAGAGACCACTTAAACCCTCAAATCATAGCTAAACCTGTTCATTGTCGTGGGGTTCCTCTTTATTTCTAATATGTTATTTTTCTATCAGAGGGGAAGATTCCAACAGACGAGCCTTCTGTTCTTCCTCCACTACCTATAGTTCCTAAGCAGGAAAAGCGCAAGTCTTTTTATGGCACACCTCAGCCTAAGAAGATTGATTACAGAGATAGAGAGTGGGATCGTGACAGGGACTTCGAGCTCATGCCTCCTCCAGGAAGCCATCGGAAAGACTTCACCCCTATTGATGAGCAGCCTATCGATCCTAACGAACCGACCTACTGTGTCTGCCATCAGGTCCTGAATATATATATATATATATATATATATATAAATTCTGCAAGATGCTTTAGGTTGTTGTGGTCTTTGATTAACGCTTGTTATTTTTATTTTATTTTGTTCAGGTGTCCTTTGGGGACATGATTGCCTGTGACAATGAGAATGTGAGTCTGCTCTGTTACCATTTTATTTTCCATTTCATGTTTGGTTACTACAAAACCATGTAATCGTTTTTCCCTTTCCATAGTGTCAAGGAGGTGAATGGTTTCACTATACATGCGTTGGCCTCACCCCCGAAACCAGATTCAAAGGGAAATGGTATTGCCCTACCTGCAGGCTCCTCCCACAGTCCCATTAGTATCATTCGTACTTGTGAAGGTAGCACTTTTGTCGTTTTTGTCTAATATGGACATCTGCATGAGCTTATGATTATTGCGTCTCGTAGGTGGCGATGACATCTTCTTTGGTACCTTCTCTTCTAGAAGAATCTCCATTTTTATTGCAATCATGTCATGTTTTATACAATCTCGGATTAATCCTAGTTTTGCAAATACTAAGTGCTACTCTCTGCCATCTCCTGTTACAATGAATTAGACTTTGGAGTCAAATCGAGATGTAATATTTGAAGAATATAATGTCGAGCAAAAGCACAATTCAATTCAATCGAGATGTTTATTTGATGTAACAAAAAATGTAAACCATTAATCACAAATTTTTTTATATGAGAAATTTTCAATGCAAATTTCAAATTAAAATACGAAGATCTCAATATTTTTTCAATGCAAATTTATGTATTTTTATACGGTATATAGTTTAATTTAAATGACATTAAAATAGACATGTATATATTCATATGACTTTATGTATATATGTTTAATATGAATATCTATTAAATAAGATTTCATATTCAATATGATTTTATAATCATTTGTATCTTGTTATAAAGAAAATGTTAAACTACTGATCACAAATTTTTTGATATGAGATTTTAACCATTTTTAGTAATTTATAATCGTTTAAAAAAATTTAAAATATAACATATAAAAAAAATCTAAATATTTTATTATATGGTTAATGTGACTGTTTAATTTTTTTAAATAATATAAAGTTAAACAATAAAGAGGGACGATATAAAAATTGTTATCAAATATTTATTATTCATAATCATTAATTATCATATATCATATTAGTTAATTCGTAGCTTTTATTTAAGGAAAGAATATAAAATATTATTTTATACACTATTAATTAATTTGATAGTTAATTTAATAAAAAGTATAATATATGTTTAGATTGACCAACCTATTTTCTAAAGATTCTAAAAAATTTTAATGATGATATGTGGCTAAAAAAAATTGTTGTAATACTTTTCAATTAATATGAGATATCTGACCACACAAAATGAGAAGATATCTCTGACGTCCAGAGTGGTGGAAGACATTCAAACATTATAAAAGCTATTGTGTGTTGCTAAGAACAAGCTGTTTTCATTTACAACAATCAAAGTTAGTATAGATTATGAAGTATACAGGGGCAACATGGTAGGAACTCTAAAAACCAACATATATAAATAGATTACTCTGTTGAAATGTACAGAATACGCCGCTATGGGTAGAAACAATTCTCGAGATGTATATGTTCTTCTTTCAATGTTTTCGACTTGGATTTTCCTCTTCAGTATGTAGATTATTTTTGGAAACCAGAGCTATCGGATCCTTATTGTAGCTGTGGATCACTCATAATATCCTGCAAAGTGAAAATATGGCTTACTAACCAAGCAATGTTTAAAATCTGCTAAAACACTTTAATGGACTCATACATATAGTGAAGTTGTGGCAACTGGACGCTGTATGTGGCAGTTATTCCGGTTCGTAGTAGTATTCGGTGAAGGTCGAAGGCTTCTGCCAAAGTTAACAGATGGCATGATTTCTTCGGCTAGTGCTCTCAGTCTGTTAAGCTCAGGCAAAACAGCGTGACCCAAGTCAGGCCTGTCTTTGCGTCTTAATTCTGCACATTTTAGAGCAAGTTTGGCTGCAACCAAGGCCTCTTCGACTGGCCAGTCAGGAACAATAGGGTCTAACATCTCGGGGAATTTTCCGTTTTGGATTGCTTTCTCAACATGGTGTGTCAAACCCATTGGTGGCTTAGCTGTAAGTATTTGCAAAAGCATAATCCCGAACGAGTAGATGTCTGATTTAGTCCCCAGCATGCCGGTCTGCTGGTATTCTGGATCTATATAACAGAATGTTCCGGCTGTTGACGTCATTCTATATTGTGTTACGGTGTCTGCAACCGATGGAGGGACTAGCCTTGCCAAGCCAACATCAGAAATCTTGCTGACGAAATGCTTGTCAAGTAAAATGTTTCCCGGTTTAAGGTCACGGTGAACCAAAGGCTCCGGTTTCATCTGGTGGAGGAAATGCAGACCGGTTGCAATTTCAGCTGCTATGCGAAATCTTAGCTGCCAAGAAAGAATTGGAGAGTTTCCTCGTCTGAACAGACAGTCTTCTAAGCTACCATTTGCCATGTATTCGTAGACTAAACATCCGTATTCCGGACAGGCCCCAAGTAAGAGAACCATGTTCGGATGTCTCATACAGGTTAGTACTTCAACCTCTTGCTGGAACTGAGACCTTCCTTGTGCCGCGTCTGGTCTTAGAACTTTTATTGCCACTTGTGTGTAATCTAGTGATCCCTTGTAAACAGGTCCATAACCTCCTTCTCCAATCTTGCGACTGGGAGAGAAATCTTCTGTGGCTTCTTCAATCTCCTCGATTATGTATTTCCTGTATCTTAAATCAGTTTTCGCCAAAGAACTCGTCGCCCTCTTCTTTTCCTCTGCGGTTTGAATATGCTTTCTCTTTTGAGCTTCAAATTCTGCTATTCTGTGGGATGCCATTGCAGTTTCCATAGCAGCTCTACTCTTTTCTTTCTCACTCTCCGCCATTTGCATCGCTGTTTCCTTGGCAAGTCTTACCTCTTCTAATTTCAGTTCCTTATCTGCTTTCCACTTGTGTAACTCAGTAGCCTGATTGTAGATGAATCGGATTTTGATTATACATATATGAGTTGCGTGCGCCTATCTGACTAGAAATTATTATTTTATTTATTTATCGTTCAAAACTCGAACATACCGCCTTTTTGGCAGAAATTGCTTCCTTGCAGGCAGTGTTATACATGTCCATTGTATACTTTAGCTCCATTTTCAACCTTCTCATCTCGGCTTCCATCTCATCCTGTCAGATTTTAGTTTAAACAAATGAAAAAAAACTTTATCATGTGCAATCAGTGGTGAAAGTAAGCTAACCTGGCTCGATAGTGAACATGATTGTCTCCCACTTCCAAGGGAGCTTGATGAAAATGCTGCATATGAAGAACCAATATCTATGGACTGCTTATCTGACGAGCAAGATGTCGCAATACTAATTCGATTTTCTTCATATTCAGAGTTGAGTGAGAGGCGCGGAACGTCGACATGGTCATGAAAGGAAGGGAACATAAGATCCACGCTAGGTCTTCCACTACTCACAAACGATATATCGGAGTCCATCATCGAGGCCTGGTATGTGCCTTCGTATCCTCTTCTCGTAAAGGGAGACCTAATCAACATTGGTGGTTTTCATAAGTTTTAAAACTTATTTTTTATGGGAACGAATGAAACATGTTACATAGGTAACCAGCGTACTTGATCTCGATCTCGTCATGTGTTCGTTGCATTGTACTTTGCCTCCTTTGAACTGGGACATGAAAGCCATTTAATCAATAAGGGTAACAAAAGAGATGTTAGAAAAAAATTTAAAAGGGGTAATATATACTATTCATATTGCTCTTTTGAGTTTGTACACGCTGCCGCATAGTGGAACTCGGAAGTGAAGATGTCGATGATTTCATGGAAGAGATTTTTCCTTTAGAGATTGAATATACTGTACAAAAACTAGGTGCCTTTTTTATGACAGTGCTTGAAACATCTGGTGCTTTGAACCTTCTACCAACAAAAGTAATGTATATAAGTATGCTCATGTCTTGTCTAAAATGGGAGAAAGCAGTTGCCTATTTACCTTAAAAGAGTCATCTTGGATGCACCGACTACTAGCGTCTCGACTGCATTCTTCTGCACAAAGTCAAGTATTCCTTTAGCCGCACTCATGTCCTCCACAATCACGTCTTGGCAGAGGACCTGTTACAAGAGTCGGTCAAATGAATAAGATTGTTTGAAAGAAGAGATAAGATGCAACGAAAACGCACATCTTTTCTAGCACAGAAGCAGCGGAATGGAAGAAACAATTCTGCGCCATCATCGCTTGACTTATTCCCTGCATTAACAAACAACAAAATCAATCAAAGTAATTTTGCATTTGGAAAAAAAAAAGAAAGAAAGATGGTGACGTACCCGAAGGAAGCGAAGATGATTGTTTGAGTTTGACATGAAGAAGAGTAAGAGTCTGTCCTTTGCTAACAAGGTTGTCGACTGTCCATTTTAAAGCGTTCTGGCTCTCTTTGTCTCTGTCGATGGCCAACGTAATGCTTTCCTCTCTTTTCTCGCACATTCTTTCTGTTTTGATTCTGCAACTAATAGATACTCGATGAGTTTATATATTTCGAATTTGGAGAGAGAGACGCGTTTAAATATGCTAATTTTAGCAAATGCAGTCCAACAAAAAAAACCTTTATACTCTCTTTTTAATCATCTTTTTATAGATTGTCTTTATCATTTCAAACTAATTTTATATGCATCTAGACGTCTTCTTTTTCACTTTAAAAGAAATGGGCTCTATCTTTTGTAGACAAATTTCATTACAGAATCTTCCAATTTTTATCCCAGTCCTTAGAGAAGGTATACGTACGTGTATATGTTTAACAATTATGACAAGTACAGTATTTTCCATCCTGTTGCTAGTGTTTTTGTAACATTAATTATACTAGATCCTTTCTTCCCGCTACGTGCGGATAATATATTTAAATTTGTTACATTTATCATTTTTATTTGTATGTGAATTTTTGTATATTAAATTATATATAACTAATTTTTAAATTTGATTTTTTTTTATATTTTAAGTTTGAAGTAACTATTTCTATTATATGTAACACAATTAACTAATAAAATATGAAGAATCAAGACCGATATTTTAGAATTATGTAAAAAATATATAAATATGTATAGAACATAAATTATCTTAGTTTAAAAGATCAGAATCTCATCTCAAATAAATTCACGAAAAGAAAAAATACTCCAATAACCTACTTAAAATATAAAACCCCCTTTTTAAAAAAAAGCGTACTTAATAAATTTTTTTTACGTGTAATAGTTGAAAACTGACAATTGAATATCGATCTAGAATATTAGTTTAATATATCTAATGGTAAAATATTAATTGTAATAAACAAATTTTGAATTTTGTAATATTACATGAATTAGAAGTCTTTAAAATCTAAAATCTATTTTATTAACATAATATAATTTTTATTCATTTATTGTTTTGACGTTACAAAATATTGCTTTAGTTTTATTTGTATATTAATTTTTTAATAATTTAGTTTCTTTTTAAGTAATTTTAAAATTATCAAGAATATAATATATTTAAAATTATTTATTTAAATATATTCAAACATGTTGTCTCATTTTTATGTGCGTTTGCGTTGAGCATATTTAATTTGTATTTTGTATATTTAATAACACTTTGTTACGTGTCGTTCTATGGTTTTAATAAATGCGGTGTCATTTCATTTTTATTACTACTAACATGATTTTTTAGTGATCAGTGATAATGTATTATTAATGTTATGTATTATATTTTATCGTATATTTTCTAAGCTGGCATTTTTTTTAGAATCATTTTAATTAGATAATAGGTTTAAAGATGTAAATAAAACTGTATATGTTGTAAATTTATACTTTTTAGTGTAACTGAGCACTATCAATTATGAAAATTATATTATGATTTTATTTTACTAAATCTTTCTTTCTGTGTATATTTTTTGTTTTATTTTGTATTTTTACAATTTTATTACTTTATTCTTTAATTGCAGAGAATTGTTATTTCCAATTTTTGTTTCATATACCCTAAAAGTCTTCGGTTGATTTTTGTTTGTTTTCTTTCTCCAATTACAACGTACAGTTCGACGTTTCTTTTTTTGGATCAAACTACTAATATAATCAAATAGAAAAGCCTAAACTCCAATAATGGAGTGAGTATTTGTGCTAGAGAAAACTGATTTAACCACTAATATAGTGAGATATTATAATATTAGAAGGTATGAAAACTCTTCTCTGTTGTCTTACGCTCGACATAATTAAGTTGTTGTCAATTGATTCTATATTTTTGATAACTGGAAATACATCTTTATATCTTCCTTAAATCATCCTTACTTGGTTTACGGTTTGACCATTTCTAAAATACTGAGAGTAACATAATATTAGATGTTGATTATCTCCTTCCAATTAGGAATGCACAAAATGAGAAAAATTCAAGGTGAGACCACTTTACAATTTTGTCATTATATCTATATAGAGTTAGTTTATACATTACTCTATATGTTCCAAAATATAATCAGTTTTAATTAAAATCAGTAATATTTAAAAGTTATTACTTTAGAAAATTGTCATTTAATATATAAATTTAATCAATTACATAGTAATTTACATAATTTAATTGGCCACACAATATCCAATGAATATAAAGTTACATTGAAATATAAAAACAATTTATATAGTGAAACAAAAAATACTTTTCAACCATTATATTATAAAACAAATGGAATATTCAAATTATATTGAAACATTAGAATAGTAAGAATCAGAAAAGTTGAAATCACAACGTGGATCATTTACGTCGGCCATGCCTTAGACCATCTCCAATGTATTCCTCTATTTTTTTTCTCTAAAATAGGGGAATTTCATAATAGAGATGAATTTGTCTCCGATGTATTTTTCTATTTTCTCTCCTAAAAAAGAATATTCTTGATATATTCTTTTCTAAGTTTACGAATAATATTTTTTATTTGTGAAAGTTGAAAACCATCCCAATTTATTTTAGTATTTTATAAAATTATGATATTATTTACACTAAATATTTCTTTACAAACTATTATGTAAATAAATAATATAATTATATTTATATAAATAATATATTTCACTAAAAAAATATTTTCAGTTATAATTGTTTAAGTAAGAAGTTAAGTGATCATTTTGTAAAAACAAATAGAGGAGGTGACATGGAAAAAATATAGTTTTTCATTGGCCGATTATTTTCGCCTACGTAGACACTCTATCTGAGGCTTATATCCTCCAGTTTTAATTAAAATATGTAATATTTAAAAGTTATTACTTTAGAAAACTGTCATTTAATATATAAATTTAATCAATTACACAGTAATTTACATAATTTAATTGGCCACACAATATCCAATAAGTATAAAGTTACATTGAAATATAAAAACAATTTATATAGTGAAACAAAAAGTTCTTTTAAACCATTATATTATAAAGCAAATGGAATATTCAAATTATACTGAAACATTAGAATAGTAAGAATAAGAAAAGCTGAAATCTCAACGTCGATCATTTACGTTGGCTATGCCTTAGACCATCTCCAATGTATTCCTTTATTTTTTTCTCTAAAATAGAGGAATTTCATAATAGAGATAGATTCGTCTCCGATGTATTTTTTTATTTTCTCTCCTGAAAAAAATATTCTTGATATATTATTTTCTAAGTTTACAAATAATACTTTTTATTTGTGAAAGTTGAAAATCAACCCAATTTATTTTAGTATTTTATAAAATTATGATATTATTTACACTAAATATTTCTTTACAAACTATTCTGTAAATAAAAAATATAATTATATTTATATAAATAATATATTCCACTAAAAAAATATTTCGGTTATAATTGTTTAAGTAAAAAGTTAAATGATCATTTTGTAAAAACAAATAGAGAAGGTGACATGACAAAAATATAATTTCTCATTGACCGATTATTTTTGCCTACGTGGACACTCTTTCTAAGATTTATATCCTCCTTTTATTACTTGTTTGATTTTGAAATTCGAAATGGTTTCCAAGTAACGAGAAATGGTTTCCAAGTAACGAGATTTCTTTGCCCATGGATAGATTACGTTTTCGCATATATAACAATGTTTATATTATTTGATCCAAATAGATTTCTTACATAAGAAAACGAAGGAGAGAGATTTTTTTTATAAAAAGGACGATGTTACATTAGCTGTAGTATTCTCTTGTGAACTTAAGCTTGGGCCATTCCATGAACTGAACTGAATTCCCGTGAGATAGAGGTAAGAGACTCGGAACTTCCCGAGAGATATTATGATGATTATGATTGATGCACATGTGAGAGATATTATATATCGTTTGGGCCTAGGCTTGTGGGTATATAACATGTTTTTGATGCATATATTTATGTGATTGCGTTATATCGTTCGCGGAGGGTATACCATGTTTGAGTATGTTGAAATGATATTAGTCGTAGCCACAAACCTTCGTTAACTTCTATTAAAGAGTGATTTGTAAGACTCCGGTGATCTAGGAGGAGTGTGAAGATGTAAGATGTTCGCCAGTAGTCGCTGACCTAGTTTGCTGAAGCAGACGTCGTGCTGAGTAGTGAAGACCATGTGGAGTCAAGTTGCTGAGTTGGAGTCGTATATACTCGGAGAACAAGAGAGTAGCTTGGAGATAAAGAAAGATAAATAACTTGAGGAATAAGTTTATGACTTAAAGGAAAAGGAATAAGTGCATTCCATTCCAAGAAAAAAAAAATTGCACTTAATGTTATGGAAGATCTCCATATCCATATTGCCTTAAAGACTAGATTCAACTGTATTGTGTCAATTATTTATGAAGTATTTAAAATAATTAATATAATAATTTCTTTTAAACTTAATTATGTGTGTTTTAACAGTTTTAATATGAAATCATTTTAAAATTACTAGGGGCATTGCCCCCGCGCTTGTGGACATAGTTCTTGTTTCATCTCAATATTTGCTAGAGTTATTGTAGTTGTGAATTTTGCATTTTGGGTTGATCATTGTTTTTCAAGTTTTCTATTATTATAGGGTTAGAGTTGTGATGATGAACTGTTCGCATTGTTCTCCATTTATGAAGGACTAAGGACTAAACTGTGTTAGTAATATGATTGATATAGTTTGTAGTGTTGTTTGATGTGTCACTGAGACTTATTGTTTGTTTGTCTTTTTAATTTGTTTCTTGTACTGTTGAGAGTACATAAATTATATTACGGTTACTGAGAGTATCTTTTGTTTCTGTATATTTTTTCTCCAGTTTAGTTGTGTAAGTTGTGTGTATTAAGTAATAATTTTTACCGGACCTTTAAAACAAATACATGAAGACTTGTAGGAATAACTATAAAACTAGACCCTGATCCGCGCGCCAGCGCGGTTATGAATTTTCAGTTTTTGTTTATTTATTTAACTAAATGATGTATTTGTAATATTTGATGTATTATATTCACCAAGTAAAATATGAAAAAAATATTATATTATGACTTAGTATGGCATAAAAGATTATAAATTAGTTATACATGTTTAAATAAAATAAAATGATTTAAACTTCTATGAAAAATTTAACATATAAAAAATGGCGATGAATTAGTCATCAAATTGTAAATAATTTCATAATTTTATTAATAATAAATTATTTATAGTCTTTGTTTTTTCGTCAAGATAATTATTAAATGTCCATAACATTAATATGTTAAAAGGCCGTATTATAAAAGCCCATGTTGTAACCGTTTTTTTCCGGGAAGTGTAACAAAAAAAATTACCTTTAACTCTTCGTTTTGTTTAAGTTCTGTGTCGGTAAAAGATTAAAAAAAAATCTCTCTATCTTTTTCAATGTTCAATTTGAAGCTTATTATGCGAAATTCATACGCAAATATAGGCAATTGGTTGGAATCTCTATATCTTTATATTCTTATAAATTTTAAATTTATTGTTTACTCTTCTGCAAGCAAATCAATTACCGAAGTAATAGATCAATTGGTTGGAATCAAATCTATTCTTATAATTAGTGTAATTATGGTTACAGTTTCTATATTTAATAGGTACATTAAAGATACGACATTGAAGATATTCTGTTTTGATTAATAGAAGATATTGGATTTTGAGTTTGTATTTATTGATTTGTTTTTTATAAAGCTTAGAAAATCAATGGGATGATTGGTTGGTTGATACATCCTATAAAGAAAATGAAAACTATAGGTGGTTTGAATATTGTACATCGATCGATGCATGATGTAAGTTGACTATATAAAACTTGAACATGATCATTTCAAACCAAAGTATATGTAGGTTACATGCATTTTTTATATTGTAGTTAATATATTTTAAATATTACATAAGTCAAGTGATTCACGTTTTCATAAAAATAAAATTCAAGTTCATTATTGGGCCGTACTCGTACGTAATAAGCTACGTTAAATATGATGTATTTTTAGGTTCATTTAATGACATTAAATTTAAATTTGATTAAGGAAAACTCTTTAATTTAACTGGAAAAGACAAGCATTAAAATAGGTAGGTTTATTTAATGACATTAAATTTAAATTTGATTAAGGAAAACTCTTTAATTTAACTGGAAAAGACAAGAATTAAAATAGGTAGTTTAATTTAATTCTCAGTGCCATGGAAGTGTAAATAAGTTAGAAAACTTAGGGGTATTTTTTAATGGGTACTTCTCTTTTAATAATAGAGATGAGTGACAATTCTAAGTATTTGGGTTTTAATGGGTTTTATGGGTTTCTTATAAGAAGACAATAGCATTGGCTTTTTGACATTGGACATGTAAGCTATTTTCATAAAACAAGAGGAGTGAGCAGGTGGAGATGTTGTTGCCGTCTTTGTGTCGGGATTGTCTTTTGTATCTCCTAGTGTGGTTGTGTTTGTTTCTCTTTTATTTGATGGGTAATATGTAAACAAAAATCGTTGTTAGTTGTATTTATCAGAGTTCATAATTTACTCTACTTTTTTGTTTAGGTAATTTCACTGATCTTGGATGTCGTCATCGTCTTCTTCGTAAGAATTTGCGAAAGTAAGTTTGTAAATTGTTAAATAGCTGGCCGCATAGTTTGTATTTGTTTAGTTGACTCGATGTATGTGTCGTTGATTTTTAGTTGAGGTGATTGGTTTGATATATTTCTTTTGAAGTTTATTTGTAAGATTGGAAAAGAAAGAGAGGTGATCATTAATGATTCGTTTTTTTTTTAATTCTAGTTTTTGGTGTTTTGATTGTTTAGGTTGTTTAGGTTGTTTTGGTTTCTTATAAGCTGTAAAATAAAAGTTTGTGTAAAATAGTTTGACAAGTAAAAGAGATAAATAGATGACCACAGATCTTGGGTAGAAAATATTTTTGATTATTGATGTTAAGACAATATAGACAGTAATATAAAGGGAATTGTGTGTTGATTGTTTCTTACGGATCAATGATTAGACGAATAACGATTTTAGTTGCTTCTTTGGTGAGGTCAGAGCCATGGACATAATGGATTTTCCCAGCCACATCTGAGAGTTTAAATAACAGTTATGATATCAAAACATAATATAAACCCATATGCAATATGATAATATACCTGTGAGTTCTAGGTTTGTGTTCGCAATCACTTGGAGATTGTCGAACAGTCTAATCATATGACTGGAGATTGATCTCAGGAGCACGTGTGATGACTTCATCAATAAGAGTTGGTGCGATGAAACAAATTAGGAATGGATGATCAATTATCTTGTAAATGCTTGAGCACCTGGCAACCTCAAAACGATCGACTTTCACAATGGAACCGGCTTTCAAAGATGGCCTGCACGTCCGGCGGGAATAAACTCATGAATCACGGAATCTGCAGATAATATTATTCAACAAAGAATCAGAAAATCAATTAAAAACAATTATGTTAAATAAGTGTGATAGATCAAAGAATAACTTACCTTTTCGTCAAGAAAGAGAACCGTGATTCCATAAACTCACTCTTTCTTGAAGTTCAGGGAATCCCAAAGGGGAGGAGGCCAGATGCTATGCTCTGACTACTACGACCAAGACGGAGAGACTCGAAGATTGAGTGACGGACGCCGGGGATGCCAGTTTGAGGAACTGGAGAGGCATAGAGAAACATTTTCTAGAAGATGGTTAAAGCTAAGAGGAACCAATGAGTTTTGTGGAGATGCAAATTGGGTTCATCAAAGATGAGAATAATATATATAGGGTTTACAGAAGGGCTACAAAGTAGGAACATTTATGATCAAACGATTTAAGATGGGGAGATGAAGTGTTCACCGGTGAAAAAAATAGATTACAAAATATGGGAAAACTATAATTGTTGCAAACTTGAGCTTTTTTCATATAACGTGATGAATCTCATTTAAAAATAAAACCCACAATATACTTGTAGGGCCCTCGGAGGAAGCCGAAGAAAGCAAGGGTTCCGACCTTCATAAATATATATTAGTTTCAGCCATCAATGTACAAAGTATCCTTTAGTCTAGTGGTATAAATGTTGGTGTTTATATCTTACTAACCCGGGTTCGAACCATGAACCTTTTTCATACTTTTTAAAAGTGAGGTCTACAAAACGCTTACGTGGCGCGCTGAGAAGTGACCAAAGTGTCTCATTATAATGTAGGTATAAATGTTGGTGTTTATATCTTAATAACCCGGGTTCGAACCATATACATTTTTCACACTTTTTAAAAGTAGGGCCTACAAAACGTTTACGTGGCGCGCTGAGAAGTGAGCAAATTGTCTTATTATAATGTAGATTATAAATGAATAAATGCTTAATTTTAAGTTTAAATCATATAGTTTTTAGTTTTAAATTTTATAAAATCTTCTTATATTTTAATATATATATATATATATATCCATTTTATATATATGCTTTCAATACGTATTTGCTTCCTAATATTTTTTAAAAATTCGCTTATGCGCTTCCATATGCTTCCGCTTCCACGTACCCGCTTCCGTTTCCATGTAACATAGATCATATCTATCGATCAGAAAATAAAACATCTCATCTCTTCCCCATGATTTCTTTCCCTTTAAAAGATAGAATTAAGGTAAAAGGGAAGAAGATGCGGAGAGAGTTTTCTCGCTCAAAGAGGGAGGAGAAGAATATTAGTCGTTATCTACAACATCCCCTATATATTAATCGAGGATCTTTTAAAAAGTTATAACCTGAATTCTGTAAAAATTAAAAAAACTTCATCTTATATGGTGCTTGTGTATACCTTCTAAATCCTATTTCAAAGAATTCTACAGCTCCTTATGTAAACTATAGTCTAACATTTTCTACCCTCTAGCAAAATAATATTTTGCAGGCTATAGTTGGTCGCATATATCAAATCTTTATTGTTTCGCAGACTTTCCTTAAATAAAACCTACGGAATTACCTAATGTGATTAAAATATATATATATAGTAATTAATGATTTTAAACAATAAATATTTGATAACAATTTGTATACTTTTTATCATTTTTGTTTATTTCTTTATTATTAAAATAAATTACATAATTATATTAATCATATAATAAAAATCTAGATTTTTTTGTATATGTTGTATTTTGAATTTTTCAAAACGAGTATAAATTACTAAAACTGTTAAAAGTCTCACATAAAATTTTATGATCAAGGTTTAAATTTTTTTCTATATTAAGATACAATTATTATAAGACCACATGAAGAAATAATTTTATTTTAATAGGTTTTTATGTTAATATATAATATATATTTCATATCGTTTAAATTAAACTATACATCATATAAAAATGTATACTTATATTTTGATATTTGCATTGAACATATATTGAAAAGTTAATACTTTAAATTTTGAAATCTTCATTGTTTTTTAAATGATTATAAATTATTGAAATTATCCCACATTAAAAAAAAAAATCGTTGGTGTAAACTTTTGTTACACAAATATGCAAATAATCATAAAATCATATTAGTAGAAACTTCATTTAATAAATATTCATATTAAAAGTGTATTATACATATATGTTAATATCATTTAAATTTAGTTATATATCATATACAATAAATAAAATTAATTGTTTTGATTTATTTACCCTAAAATGATTGCGAATAAACAAGAGTGATAGTTTGATTTGTATGCACATTCCAATTTATTACATAATAGTAACTGATTTCTTAGTTAGTTAATATATATACTTATTATTTTATTATTTCATAATATGCAGAAAAACATAAAATACATAATAAATATAAAATATTTATTCGGCAAAAGCTGCAGATCTTAACCTAAGTATGTATCTCTTTAATTATTTTAAATCATAAGCATTTTCTAAATCTCAGGTCAAAACAAACAAACGAAATGAAAATAAACTTCGAAATCAATATTTATATCGAACAATAACCAAAAGAAAAAAAGAAAAAAAATATTGAAGATATATAGGATTGGCACGTAAACGTAAACTTTTCATAACCATAATTAATTTTTAAATTACTAAATCATGATATAATACTGAGCTGACATAGTTTCATTGTAATCAAATAGACCCGAGATTTTTCGACCTAAACGTTAGGTTGTTATGCGGTAAGTGATTTTTGACCTAATTTTTTTTTAAAAATGGGATCAGCTCATCAGTGAACAAATTATGTAATTAACAAAAAATTAAAAAAAATTGTTTAAAGACCAAAATATTAACGCAATCAAAAAAATAAATTTATTTTTCCATATAATATTTTTTAAATAATTTTATATAAATTTATCTTTTTCGCATGTCTTATCCTAATTAACACATTATTATCACAGAGTTTGTCATTACTATCCTGATTTCATTTTTGAAAATCAAATAAAAAATGAAACATAACCCGAGGTTGGCGCTGATTTTGGGAAGGATCCGACGCGGTCCGCTCTGCTTTCCGCGACAACTTATCATATTCAAATTACTTATCCACGAACCATTGACATTATCATTTTAATCATCGACTAAAGAGAAACTAGATAAAATACTTAAAATTGGCATCTTACAGCAGTTGTCATCAACAAACCCTATACTTCCCGTTTAATTGAGATCCATAATGTACAACAAAAAACCTTGCAAAGTTGTGGAAGAATGGAACTCCAAAAAAAAAAGTGTTAAAACCACTGTTCGGGAACGCGCTAGGCGCTAGTCGGGCGGTCGGGTTGGGCCTAGCGCGTAAAGAGAAAATCGAGGATTAATCGGAAATTATGCGGGGCGGAATTTTTAGATGGTTTACTATGTTATAAAACATGTTAATCTTTAATTGTGCATAACATTAATACATTTTCATGTTTAAGATTGTATAAAACAGACAAATAGAATATATAAACTTAATATAGTGTAATTTTCATCAAAATTATGAATATAAATGATATTTATAAAATTTTAGATCAGATAAACAAATAAAAATATTATTAAAACTAAAAAAAAAAAATAGATTAGTCAATATGTCTCAAGTTCGACATCTCATTTTGTTATTTTTATTTTTTTCTTTAAGAGAATGGCATTTACGTAATTATCATTATCTTCATCATATCCTTAATTTTTTTACTCCTGCAATTCTTTTATCTTGTCACCATGCACTTCTTAAGTTTTTTATTTCTGCAATTCTTTTATCTTGTCACCATATCTTGCACTTCTACGAATGATTAGACTTGATTCAGGATCATTTAGTCTCGATTTGATCTTTATTGGAGTTGACAAATCAAAATCACAACTTGGTTTTGGTGATTTTAACGATTTATACTACGCGGATTTAGATAATTAATCCCCGATTACTATTAAACTACGGTTTCTGCGGTCAAAACTCGGGTTGCCGGATAATGGCACCGATCATGTCCAACTCGCCACGGAAGCTCACCGCACAACGCGTTCTCGTCCGCTTACTCGCACAGGCGGGCGAGTTTTAGAACAGAGGTTAAAACTAATGTTCTAAAAATCGCTAGGCGGTAACTAGGCGCTTTATAAAGCACTAGCGACTAGACGGATTATTCGGGACCTAGGCGAGGCTTAGGCGTTAGCAAATTGTTGATTTATTTTATATATTTTATACATTTGTATAACATATTTTAGTTTTTAAGTTTAATTATAAAATTATTATGATGAATTATCAATATTAGATATACAAAACAGAAGAAAGTAGACAAATTTGTAGATTTGTAATAATATTATTTCTTTATTTAACATATATAGACAATTTTAGATCAATTTTAACCAATTTTAACCGCTTTAAAACAGTTTAAACCAATTTGAATTATATAAATCGGTATAATTCGGATTTTAAGAAAATCGTTTCGGATAGGACCGAGTTACTGCCTAGACGGGGGCCTAGGCGCCGCCTAGACCGATTTTTAGAACCATGGTTAAAAGTATGTAAAACGAAAGAAAACCAAAAGGGGAAAAAAAAATGAATTGAAAAGAGTCTGCTCTGAAACAAATTACAAAAAAAAAACTGTGTTCAGTTCTCCCAGTCTGTTGTCCATAAACAAGTAACCAATAAAACACCCTCGACGACCCAAATCTAAGTGAAGAATGCAAACATCATCTCACAGCACCAATACAAGTAAAAAAAAAGGAGAATTTGTTATTTTTATTTTTTTCTTTAAGAGAATGGCATTTACGTAATTATCATTATCTTCATCATATCCTTAA
>NC_027751.1:34575687-34592554 GCF_000695525.1 Brassica oleracea var. oleracea
CAAGTTGGGGTATTGTTTTGGGTTTGACTCCAAGTTTTGAGTCACACCTTAATATTATGCAAAAATGTTGATAATTATTTGTTCCAAAATAACATCTAGAACAAAGATACAAACCCAAGTCCGACCAAGCTCGGTGAAGGTGGTGGCGCATGCGTGTGTGTATAGTTTTTCATAATGGTCCTCTCATTGTTTTTCCATAATATTTTTTCAAAGTTATTGAATTTTTATTGTGGAAATACCATATATTCAATTCTATTGTTTAACCAAAAATCACAAAGCTTTTGAGATTAAATATCCATTTATCTTCATACTTATCCTATTTAGTACTAAACCATCATGCTTATAAGAAATAATTCCAAGAATCCTCATATGAGTGTAAATAGTAGCTGGTTTCACTGAAGTGCTGATGATATCATAATAGGATGATTACCCCCTTAATCAGAATGTCGTAATGTTGGTGTGGCTCATGGTAGGTTTCAGTCGACTTGGTGTTATCTTGTGTTTTCATGGTGGTATGATTGGCTTAGAACCTAGTCCTCTCCTCTTCAATATCGATGAAGTAATGGCAGGATGAAGAGCGTCCTTCAATGAATCGTAACGATTTGTGTGGAGGTTATGTGGATGTGCTGAGTCGATCTATAATGTGTTACGGAGTGATTTCACTTATGTTCCATTAGGTACTGGTACTTTGCCTTCCACCTTTTTAAGTCTCTCCGTAAAGTTTATAGACACTCTTTGTGAAATATCAAACAAAGTCCAACATTGGAAGTTAGACGAAGAAATGTCTAATATATAAAGAGATGTCCAATTCTAATTAGTACGAGGTCTTTTGGGAAGAAAAACAAAAGTAAAACCATGCAGACTTGCCTAAGACGCAAATTGGACAATATCGTACTAATCAAAGTGGACAATATAAGAGTTGGACATGGATTTAATAAATCTAAACATTGGTATCAGAGCACCAGGTTGACGAAGATCTGTAAGAAGACCTAAATATAGAAGAAGAGGTTTGTGGCAGAAACATGTCAAGATCATGGAATCTCTAATGACATTCTCAAAGGACCGAGATGTTGTGGGAGACACATTCTCAAAGGAAAGAAACACACGAGATGATTGTGGTCCTTAGTTTGAGGGGAAAAATGTGAGATATCAAACAAAGTCCCACAATGGAAGTTAGACGAATGAATGTCTAATATATAAAGAGATATACAACTCTAATTAGTATGAGACTTTTTTGGGAAGGAAAACCAAAACTAAAACCACGCGGGCTTGCCTAAGGTCCAAAGTGGACAATATCGTACTAATCTCCTACATATTAAAAGAGGAACATTACAACTTTTGAACCATGATACATGTCATCATGAGAATCAATTTCAAAATTCTTAGAAAAATAAGTTGGTTCATCTAAACATATAATATATTTTTTGTTAACCTTAGTCATATAATTAATTATTAATATAAAAATATTCATTAGTATATCCTTAAATAGAACATACGGAACTATCTAATCTGATCAAAATATTTATGTTAATTAATGATTTTAAATAATAAAGATTCGATAATAATTTATACATCCTATATAATTTTTTTATATTAATATTATTAAAATAAATTAGACAACCAAATTAACCAAATAATAAAAAATATGATTTTTCTATATGTGTGATATTTTGAACTTTTAAAAATGAATATAAATTAATAAAAAAATTAAAAATCGCATTTTGAAAAATTGTGATCAATGGTTTAATTTTTATTTATAACAAGATACAAATGTTCATAAAATTATATGAGTAAGATGTCTTATTTAATAAATATTAGATAAAAATAAGGTGTTAAAAAAAAGATTATATATATATATTAATATCGTTTAAATTAAATTATATATTATATAAAATGCATAAATATTTAAATTTCAACATTTTTTTGAACAAATACTAAGAATTTAATATTTTAGTTTCAAAATTTTCATTGATTTTAAAAATTATTATAAATTAATAAAAAAATCTTAAAAGTTCCATATTGAAAATTTTGCTATCAATGCTTCAATTTTTTTGATATAAAAATACAATTGATCATAAAACCATGTGAATAGAAAACAATTATTTAATAAATAGTCATATTAAAAATATATACTATACATCAATGTTCATATAATTTGAATTTAATTATAAACAATATAAATGATAAAAATTATTATTTGGATTTATTTACCATAAAATGATTGTAAATAACAATGATTATTTTGATTTATATGTCTGCACCAATTTAGTTATATATGTAATAGTCATTAACCTCTCATTAATTTAATATAAGTAAAAAACGCAAATAAATAATAAAACATAAAATTGTATGTATATACAACATCGCAAGACGCGGATCTTAATCTAGTCGAACAATATAAGAGTTGGACATGAATTTAATAAATCTCAACACTCTTTTGGCCTTTGAACCATTCTTAGAGGTTTGCGGTTGATGCTCCTTCATGGATGTACATGGAACAGTGTTTTATAAACTCAGTTGACAACTGATTGAAGTTGTCGAGCGATTTTGCTCATAGCCTTAGAGAATTTAGTGAGGGCGAATCCACTTAAGTTTTCCCTAAAGAGTTTGAAATAACCGGTGTCGCATTTTCTGGAAGAGAAGTGAGCGCGTCGAATGGCTATGAAAATTTGGCCATGTGATATTAGGGATCTGAGTTCTCCTAGTGGTGTACTAATGTTCCTGTAATCTTCGTTTTGTATGGAGTCTTCTAGGTATTTATGATAACACACTCTATCTCTAGTGCAGATCTAGTTTCTCAATGGACCTTTGAGTTGATGTCCCATTTGGAGCTTTTGATCCATTCTATCTCATGAGTAGCAGTCGGGTTGACCTGTCTGATTCCTCCAAGTCACTGCATTTCCGGAGTGGTTTCGAGAATCCACGTATGGAGCTTTTGATCTATTTTATCTCACGATTAGTAGTTGAGTTGACCAGTCTGATTCCGCCTGTCGTTCGATTCCCGTAGTGGTTTCAGGATCCCTGAACCAGGCTCTCCATGGAACACCATTGGGTTGATCGTCTCATAGTTCTTGAAGAGGCGGTGGTAACTCATGTGCGGCTCTTAGGGATTTAAGTCGATCATTGGTTGCACGCGTCACAAGATCTTGATGGTCAAGACGTTCTAAAATTACCTTCATCAGATCCCCAATCGCGGTTTGATCTTGGCACATGTTTGAGGCGGCATAATGATAAATTGAGTGGGATCTTCCCAAACTTGTTGATTTCCGTCACATATAGGTGATCATGCCATCATTGATCTCATGTTGTTGTTTCTTCCTAATACTTCACCGACAGTGCCAGTTATTAGTATAAGTTCGATGTGTGCGATGTATGCTAAGATGGCACCAATTTAAAGACAAGTTATTTGAAATTTTTTTTATTCAAAATGAAATGGTCTTTACAAAAATAATATTAAAATCAATGGAGAGATTAACAAATCGTCAAGAATATAGGTTACAAAAGTGATTACTAAAAATTATAATCTCCTTTGTCATTTTGGGTGTATTGCGAGCATCCTTTTTTAGGCGGTCTCTCTATTGTATTTATACGAGAGTGAGTCGGCTAATATTTGGAGGTTAATGTTGATGGTTAATGTCGAAAGTATCCCTATCATCCTTCGGCTTCGCCACGCGAGGATTCTTTCGCCACGCATCAAAATTAATCGAGCTATGGGGCCCGCTCATTCCCCTTCTTTGTCTCTCTCACTCCTCCGTCGGGTTTCCTTCCTCACTTTCATCGCGAGATTCGTGAGAAATCTGATCGATTGAATTGAATTCAAATCACTCTGTCGGGATTCCTCGCTTTCATCGAGAGAATCGGAGAAATCAATCTCGATTGAATAGAGTTCACTCCATCGGGTTTACTCGCTTTCATCGAGAGATTCGGAGGATTTTAGATTGAATTGAGTTTAAATCACTCTGTTGGGTTTACTCGCTTTGACCGAGAGAGTTGGAGAAATCACGACTTAATTGAGTTCAAATCACTTGGTCTCCTCGCTTTCATCGAGAGAATCAGAGAATATTCTCGATTGAATTGAGTTCAAATCAACTTATACTTTCCTAGCTTGGATCATTGAGCTATTGATTTCCAACTCAATTCAACTTCACGTAAATTCGTCATTCTCTTGGTATGTATCTTAAATCGTTGTAACACCTCATGTTTTGAATCCACCATACATGATTTACAAGATTTTTAGTTGTGATATTAGATAGATAGGATTTCATATTTGTGTTCACAATCAACTAATCAGGGATCAGTGTAGATGGTCTGTCTATTAGGGGAATTCGGAATCGGATAATCAATAACTGGTATAATAATCATAAGGAAATTATAGAATGTCGGGAATCAAAGCTGATTATTATTTTGAATTAAAGGGAGAAACATCTAGAACTGAGAAACTTGGTAAGACTTGGTTAAATTAGATGGTAAAACTTAGTTACAGACAAAACCGTGTAACAAAGAATAACTTAGTATAACTTTAGTAGCATAACTGTATAACTAGTACAACTTAGTAGAATTTTGATGGTATAACTGTATAACCATGTTTAACTTTAATGGTTTGTTTTTATATTACAAACAATGTGATTTTCTTCTACAAACATACACTTTGATTATGATGGAAATTATTCAAAGTCCGGAGTTGATTATGAATGGATTCCAACCGATAGTCGTTTGTATGCTATATCTTTTAAGACATTATCATTGGAGGAGATCACTTTTCCGTTGTTGAAGGAGAGGATATGCAGGAAGATAGACATAGATCCATATACAAAGATGCTGAAATTTAGTTACATTCCACTGATAGTGAAACCTAGGAGGCAATCATATATTTTGGATGATGAAGATGTGTTTGTTTATTTAACATCAGTGGATAAAGAGCAAATAAGAAGTATTTTGCATGAAAAGGACATCAAAGAATTGAAAATAGTTTCAATAACCAAGCAACTATCAAGAGTTGAGAAAGAAAGTTCATACGGTATGAACCATAGTGCGAGTGAGAGTGGATATGGAGAAGCTGAGGAACACAAAGAACATCCACATAAGAAACAAAAGATGAAGTAGGTTGTAAACCTTTCAGTTTTGATGTTTGTTTTTATTGTAAGGGAAACGTCGTAAGACTTAGTGAAACTTTTGCTTTACTGATATAAGTACGATATGTAAACTTAGTAAGACTTAAAATACAAATTCGAAGATACGAAATTCCAAACTTGTTAATAAGTCATGAAAGTAGTAGGATAGTTATTTATGAGTTTTATGGTTTAATCATAATTATTAAATTTTCCATCTCATTGTTTAATTTTGTATTCATATAAGAAAGATTGTGTTAGTGTAGCTTTTTTTTTATTCACCTTCTTACATTACAAAAGTTATATATGTCACGAAATGAAGTCTATTTTTACATGATGATAGGAGAAATGAATCTAAGAGACAAACTATTATTGTCATAACCATAAAACCACTCATTCAAGTACAGTATAAACTAAGATCAATGTAAAAATTTGTAAAGTAAAACTTTGATGATTTCTGTAAAAGTTCGAACTTGGTGAAACTTCAACCACGAAAACCCTTAAAAGAAATTCAAAATTTATCCCACCCAACTTTTTGAAAATTTTCCTCCCACACCCCAAAATCGTTGAAGAGAAGCATTAAATCTCTTTTTTTGGGTTTTCCCCATTATCTGTCAACCACATTCTCTCTCTTCCCCATTTCTCTCTCAACCCCATTCTCTCTCAGCCCCATTCTCTCTCAACCCGAAACCCCCTATAGAGCAATGGAGCAATATGTCCATCTCATCTTCCTCGACTGGTGGTCGGAGATGAATATGAAATGCGGGAATACCGATTAGGTGTTGGTGCGGGGTGGGTATCACTGAGGTCATCTCCAAATCCACTCCGAACCCATATCGATAATAGCGGCGATATGGGTTTGGAGTGGATTTGGAGATGAACACACCGCCAGTAAAGCATTAAATCATTTTGGGTGTAATACCGTCTCTATTTCCAGCCACATAAACACTGGCGATAAAAGAAGACATTGTTTATTGTTGAGTAAAAAATAAAGAACAATTTCGAACAAATATATGGAACACATTATGCGGT
Organism: Brassica oleracea var. oleracea; assembly: GCF_000695525.1. Taxonomy (NCBI): domain Eukaryota; kingdom Viridiplantae; phylum Streptophyta; class Magnoliopsida; order Brassicales; family Brassicaceae; genus Brassica; species Brassica oleracea. Next base: position 34,581,828 of record NC_027751.1, read on the forward strand.
TAATTTCTTGACTAAATTTACATTGATTGAACGTGTTTTTATTGATATTTTCGGGATTTAATTTTGTTATTTGATTTATAGAGTTAGAATTGACTATTGAAAATTAATAAATCGGAGATTTCAGGAAGAGTTATTTGAATTAATATTGAAAATGCGGGTGTTACGAAGGCTTTATAACTCTTTTTTTTTTTTTTTGCGTGCTGAGACATGTGAATCAAAGTTGAGTATTCATATAGCAAACGAACTCTGCTTGCAAGCTTTCTATTTAGGAATGCGTAGGATCATTTTGTATGTTACAAAAACAAACATTTGAAATGCGGAGAAGTGGCCATTTGGTAAGTCAAAAACAACGTAGTGTTTCAAGCCAAGCTAGTAGTTTACAAAACGGCAGAGTTCAAAGGCGAATGTTGTAACATTTTCACATCTTTCTTAACTCGGCCAGAAATTTGTCAAGCTCTTCAATCTTTCCACCTGAGAAGTGAGAATCCACGAAAAAAAGTAAGACATGGAAACACTAACTCGTCAATATATAAAATTTGGTTACCGAGAGCCGTTGCCGGAAAATCAATTCCATTGTTCTTTAGCCTCTCCCCTGTAGCTGTTTCAGCAGCATTCGTTCTTGGTGTTTTGAGCCTATTGATCGCTGCGCGAAGTTCTGATGCAACTTTTGTCATCTCTGCAGAACAACCAAACAACAAGGGTCATATAATAAATTTGGAATGAGAGCAGGAATATCCTATCAAAACCCAATAGGAAGTATATTCTCCTGGAGATGTTAAGTGAGATCAGGACACTCATTAAACTATAGCTAGAAGCAAGAAAATGTCGATATGCCCATGTCTAAAACATAGGCAACCCAGGGTGTAACGATGTAATCCTCAGTAAATCAAAGGCTCAATCTTGTTACCTTTGGACATATCGTTCACGGATGATTCATCATAAAGCTTTGAAACTTCATTAACGAGTCTTGCAGACAGTTCATTTGAAACAGATCTTCTTTCCAAAGCCTGGAGCTCCGAGTTAAGCTCAACAGACCTGTTTCGTACCTGAAAACAAAGTTAAGGCACCAAACTGCACAACAAAAGTATCATCACAAGACAGAAGAACAGTTTTGTGTGTCTCACCAAAAGAAGCTTACGCCTTAGGGAATCCAATTCCGCATCCAAGTCTTGGTCATTTGGCAAAGGTTGGATATTTGGGGCATCCTGAAGAAGAACAACAACAAGAGCAATCACAGAGAGTGTAAGAAGAGAGCAAAGAGAATGAAGGAAGGACTCCTCACACTCTCAGGCAGCACAAAATCTTCAGGAACTGCAAAAGTGTATCGAAGACAGTAGGCTTCCCACATCCTCAAGCGGTCTTCCAGAACCGATTGAATCATACCACGAACACGATCAATACCCTGAAAGACATGGAGAGAGATCCTAAGAAATCTAATCTAGCACAAGGAGAAGGAGAAGGAGAATTAAAGGAACTCACTTTCGCTAACTCCCGTGACCTATAATTATCAGCTCGTCCATCGATTTTGAGGAGATTGGATGCTTCGCTGCAAATGTAAGCGCCCAGTTAGAAAGAAAGAAAAAAAGCATCGAATCGAGAGAGAAATTACAGTGTATAGAAGTCAAAAGCCTCGCCGACAATGTCCTCGACGGTGTTGAGTGTTTCGTTGAGGAAAAGCTGAGGATTCAAGTTCATTGAATCGAACACCGCTTCGCCTTTTTTGCTGCCTTCCATTCTTCTCCCTCCGTTTAGTTTATTCTTAGAGATGTCGATAGATTATTTTGATCTAATATTTTGAAATTTGGAGAGAAAAACAAGGACAAAATTGAAATTGTCTTTTACCAAAAACTTCATATTAAAGCACCCAATAGAAAGCATTCGAGAGAGCATTTGTATTATTTAATTCAAGAGAGATCTAAAACCGCTAACCGTCGACATTTTTCTCTATTCTCTCTCTCTCTCCTCTCTCTCTCTCATTGATCTTTCTCTCCCTCCCCATGCGTGTCTCTTTCCTCGTCGCCTTGCACCTGAGCCATTGGAGACTGCCGCGCTGTCGACCCCCAAAGTCGACAGTTGTCGCGAGCCGTTACCTGTTACCGGTTGTTGTTTGTTATTTTGTGTGTTCTTGTTCATGTGCATATGCAGGTTGTCGATGGTCTTCTCTGTTGTCTTTAAAAAATTGATGTATGAGATGTGTTTCAATGCTTGGTAAACGCACTTGATATGTCGTGGCTGGGTGTCGATCGCTGCTCATCTATTGTTGTCGATCGGCGCTTGTCTGTTGGTAGAGATGGCAGTTCAAGGGCTTGCCCGCGGGCCTGGCCCGAAAAAGACATGTTGCAGGACGGGGCCGAAAGCGGGATGCAGGAAAACATATTGAGGCCCGCTACATTTTTCTCACCGAGAACATGGCTAAACGGCGATCGGATGATGACTATGGCGATTCTTTTTTTTTTTTGATCAACCTGGAGGGACTTCCACCCCAGGGGCCAACCCCTCGGCGGGAAGCGGACCATTTGGTACTATGAGAAATTAGATACCCCAATTGTCTGGCCAGCGGTTCGAACCCGGATGCGTATTGAGACCGAAGCTCTCTCTAACACCACCAGGCCAACTCAGCTGGTTAAAAAAAAAAACTAACTATGGCGATTCTTGCTCTCTGTGTTTCTTCCCTTTCGATCTACAATCACAAGCTCTTGTACACAACTCATCTTCTTCGCATGCGATCAAAGACTCGCCTTATTCTTCTCTTTTCTTTCCGTTTCTTCATCTCTTTCCGTCTCTTCACTTCTTCTTCTTCAATCAACGACCACAAAGCATCTTCATCTTCTCCTCTACACAGTAGAGCGGCGACGACCATGTGCAGACGTATTTAGCTCATGCCTCTCTGTTTACACGATTTTAGATTTCACATTATTACACTAATATCCTAATATGACATCTCGTACTTAGAGCAAAGCAGGAGGGATGATCTGGATTGTCTTGTCTATATGATTATGTATTTTCTTCGAGGAAGGTAAAATTGATGTAGCTGCACCCTTTTTTTTCTTTTCGTTCTTTGTATTATTAGAGTTGTCACTGATCCTTCACATCTGTTTTTTTTTTCAGCCTTTTTGTTATTAATCATAATTTTTTGTTTATCAAAACAGCTCCATCAGGTTGTGGGCTCTAAGTGGCGAAGTTCTAAGTCACGACTCTTCACCAAGGTGGTTTGTTTTGTACAGTGGAGTACCAGCTTCACAGCAGAACCTTGAAGACACTGATGAAACTTGTGCAGATTCAAGATATCATTCTGATCATGGAAGTGGTTCTCAGGTACCAATGATAAATAACTTATGATATGCATGATCGATCAGTCTGATAGCACTTGAACTGTTATTGCTTAGTTTGATAGGTAGTGAACATGTATTGTTTAGTCTGATAGAACTTGACTTGTGATATGCATGATCTATTCGTTTGTCTGTTAGAACTTGAACTGTTATTGCATTAGTTTGATCGTATTTTTCTGATGTTAGTAGAGCTAGGTTATGATTATTAAAATTTACTATACATATCAATCAAGAGATCATAATCAGTGGTGTTCTATTACATATCAACGAACTGAGAAATGGAAGCAAACACATATACATGTCAATCAAGAGAACATAATCAGTGGTGTTCTATTACATATCAATCAAGAGAACATAATCCGTATCTTTGTTAATATAAATATTGTATGAGAAGATCTTATTGATATTTGTCTTTTATTTGTTACCATGCAACATCTACCTACCAGCTTGTTGGTATCAAGAGTCTGACTTATGTTGTAGTCTCATCTATCTTGGCCTCTTCTTGTCGCAGGTGACATGTGAAGACCGGAGTCCCGCGGGCCTGTACCAGGCTTGTGCAAGTTTCGGGACGGGATTAGGTAGCACTTCTCGGGACCGCATCCCGCACGGGCCTGTATCGCCAAGACCCGCATTGAACGTGTACCGCGGCGAGGTGGGACTATGCGGGGTGGTACAACCCAATTGCCATCAGTATCTGTTGGTGTCGATCGATTCCATCTTGTTGATGTGGATTGATGTCATCCGCTTTAACTCGATATGGGATGGGAGGATGCGTGTGTCGAGCGGTGGAGTCTGAGTGGCTCTGAATTTGAACTGTTTTGCACGATCCCAAAAGTAGTGTCGATCGACGGCTGATGGTCTCAATCGACACCAGTGCGAGCTGCCGATGGACGTAGAACTTTCGACTTGAAAGTCCCTTCTTGGAGCTTTTCTTGCTTTGCCAATTCCTCAAAATTATCATCTAAGATGGCATCAACCTGGTGCCTCTTACTTTCCTCAGCTTTCCCTTTAACCAGAGCTTCTTACTTCTGCAGTCAGAGAAACATGGGTGCCTCACGACATAGGCGTCCAAGGTTTCAGATTTTTCATTCAGCTCTTTGTAGTTAAAATCCAATCTCATATTTAAGTATGCACTCATCTTCTGCTGAATTTCCAGGACCTTTTCCATCTTAGATTCCATCCTCTGAAAACCGGCTTCATTGATGTGATTCACATCCTTCTCTACAGCCTGTTCCACCCTCGAGACTTCATGTATAGAACAAATTTTGGCCTTGACCTCAACGATCTTGTCACCATTGTAGCCAATTTCTTCATGTGCATATCTGCATTCTTGGTATTATTGCTAGAAACCAAGTTCTCAATCAGTCTCTTAGCTTCTTTTGAGGTCTTGGTCTTGATGTTTCCTTCATTTGTACCATCCAACATCAATATATAACACAAATGAATTCGCTGAAGAAAATTTCCAACAGCTGAACTTCCGTGAAACCATGATGTGAACAGTCCCGTTGGTATCTTTTAAACATGTTCCAAGAGCTTTTGAAAGCTTCAATAGGTCCCTGAGAGACAAATTTTATCCTTCATCTCTTCACCCTTTTCATCATCGGAAAATTCAGTTAGGAACGCAGTCTTAACAACATTCCATGTAGTATAGAAAGCATAGCCGTCAACAATGGCTTAGAAAATACATAAATATGGTTTCAAGCCGTCCAGAGGCATTCTGGTAATTTGTGATGACTTCTGGGCGTAAGTCGATCTTGAAATAAACTCGGACCGTCAGCGACACTAAGGCTGTGTTGTCGATCGACACTCCTTCTAATCCTCGACAACTTCCTCTCGCGAGTCAGACAGACCACTCTTTAGTAAAACGATCATAACCTCTGCTATAGAATGCTGACTGACCTCAAACCCAGTGGAATTGGAAAGCTAACTCAAATCTCTATCATGTGTCAAAAGATGGGCTCAATCGCACCGTGGCAAATTCTTCATCCATAGCTAAACGTCTGACGCACCTAAGCAATTCTGCACTTCAAAAAGTTCCAGAATCACCAAAGTTCTCTAAAATACACCTAAACCTGAAAACACTTTAAAACAGAATTCAAACACATATAGTAGACTCTAAATAGATCATATACCATGGTCTAAAAATAGTAAAATCGATGATATACCAGTTAGGCGTGGAGAGCAAAGACTTTAGTTGTTTGTCATTTTCAAGACCTTGTGTATGTACAAGGATCTTATTTATTTAAACTGGTCGAAATTTAATGAAACAGCAACCATTTTTCAGACTAAAAACTTGTTTTTCTTCTTCAGTTCTCTTTTGAGTACTCATGTGCTGGTGTGTAATATCCATCAAATCAAGAACTTTGTTTGGTGTGTAATATGAACAAAGAACTTAGAAATATCATGCGAAGAACCATCTCTTTCTTCTTACCATTCGATCCACACGTCTTGAGAGACTTGAATCTTCAAATTCGTTTCCGAGACTTGAATCTTCAAATTCGTTTCTGCAAAGATTATCCATCGAGTTCAAAAGATCTTATCCTAGGGAGATTCTTATTATGTTGGATATAGTTAGATTGGTGGGTTTAAACATGTCTAGAATCATTGAGACCATTATAGCTTGCCTTCTGACTTAGACAAGTCTCTCTAATCTCGTACTCCAGGCTTTTTTGAAGAAGCGGGTGTTACACCGTTTCTCTTTCTCTCTTAGATGTTTTGAGGATTCCACACTCTTATTAGAGCGATTTTGATTTTGCATTAAGTTGTTTGCTATTCAACTTTGTGGTAGAGAGAAGTGAAAATAAAAGAAAAGGTAACATACAAACTCAAACACTATTACCTTATGAAATGACGTAACAGGAGGGACAAACCGTAACAGAAATAATAAAAAACAGTCATGATTCTGAAACATTATTTTAGATGTGCCCTCCTCCTCATGTTTCAGTGGTAGATTCTGCCTCATAGTGAGTTGGAGGTGAGAACGGTTCATGTTGTGCGGGCAGCTGCTCCTCTATAGGCTGCATCTCTGTTTTTTTCTTCTTCTCTTTCTGGATCACTTGTCGTGGCATTACCTCTAGTAAAAAGCTACCTCCGTTCCACACAGCCGCCGAAATCTTCAGGATTTGAAAGATGACGTGAAGTCTATACGATAAGAAGATAGGTACGGTCAATGCCATGGTCGCAACCGTGAAGATGGCCTGGAACAGGATGTACATCCACATACGATTCTGATCCCCTAGGATACCGCTTAGCTGCCACAACTTATTGTTCGCCTTTTGAGCTTTCTTCGACAGCTCTCTGCAGAGACCAGAGGTCGTGTTGAGTCAACGGTAAGAAGACAAGGTATTATAACGGATGATGGATACCTGTACGAAGTCATAACTTCAGGATCTCTCAGGAGTCTCTGCCTACGCAAGACATTGACGATCAGAAAATAAAGCACTTGCCAAAGAGTATAAACCACCAAGGGGATGAGAAACAGCCATGTGAAAAGGTAAGGCTTATCATCGACGTAAGGCCATGAAACCCTACGAGCAGTGCCAACAGGGTGCATAGCTGCAAAAGTCTCTGGATTCCACCACCTAATCGTGAAGAACACGAGCCCTGCAACCAAAGTCATTGCATGACTTAAGAATCCAGGAGACAACATATGCTTAAAGCAAACACAGCCCAATTAAGATTTAAGATTACGGAGCTCTGAAAGAAAGATCATATAAACTCACCAGGCAAAAGATGTATAAGAACACTAACAATCTTATCGACGGAACTAAAAACCAGGCTGCAACGCCAGACAATAAGCGCCCATGCCAATGGTCCCTGCAAATAAACCACAGTACAAGACACAACCAAGTCGATAAGTTAGCTTACACCGACTCATATACATGTAGTTACAGAAGCATGCATACCTCTGCAAAGGAAAAGCAAACCATGAAAAGCTTTTCATTTTTAGGGTACAGAAGAAGATCAACCAAGAAGATTGTGTTTGCGTAGTAGCAAAAGTCCTATCATTACAAAAAAATGCTTTAAGAGTATAATCAAAACGGTGTTTTGGTTGGTTGATTAACAAAGCCTCAAAAGGGACGGTTACCAGAAGATAATAATGCCACTTCTTAAACCGGTAATATATCCATCGGAGAGGAACAAAGATGACATAGAAGAAGCAGTAAACGAGAGGAATGTCCTGTGGCCCTGAGAACAAAGACATTAAAGTTATTAGGCAACTTTGATTTGAATCAAAGATCAACTTTGGTATTTATATATGTTGAACTCACTTGCCCCAAGTAGGAAACAAAATCCTCCAAATCCGAGCACCCCAACAAGATGTGTAACCTTAACACCAGAAAAGAATTAAAAAAAAAAAAAACAACAACAACAAACATTAATGGATCATTCGATTGTTCTCTTACTGCAAGTAACGTTCAAGCCCTAACTAAACACCACGTTCCGAAAACGAGAAGAAGAATGATACCTTATTGATGAATCTTTCGTGTTCTTCGGCTTGTTTGGCGATCTTAACGGCCTGTTTCGATAAGATCTCGCGTGTCTGCACCGCTTGTTTAGACAATAAGTCTCTCGTCTGAACAACTTTCTGCAAGATGAAAATCCTGTCAATACGATTTGTCCCAAAATCGAATCTAAGGAGGGGGGCGATGATACCTTTGATCGATCCTTGAGACGTTGTTTCACAGTTTCGAACGAGTCTTCTCCGTTGAGGTTCGAATCTTCCGAGTGGTCCTCGTTATTAGCCATTCTTGTGGTGCACGAGAGTCTGACTGCAGAGAAACCGTAAAACACCGGACAAAAGCAATTTAATTACTTATATGATCTTTTAAAATAAATTAAACTTACATATCTATTGCTTTTATTTAGGCCTCGAACAATCAAAGATATCCGACAAATTTAGGTATCGAATCTGGATCAGTGGTTTTTGGATATCCAGAATCTCAATATCTATTACATTGATATTCAGATCTGGATCCGTAAAAATAATTTAAAAAAATACTTTTTAAAAAAAATACTAACTTTTTAAAATAATACATAAATTAAATATGTATACAAGATTTATAAATATATTTATATATGTCTATAATATTGTAAAAACTAAAATATAAGATTATAAGATTAATTAATGTATAAATATTAATATATCAAATATTAATATTAATGAAATTTTAAAATTTTAAAGTGTTTTAAAGATACGGATCAGCTAAAAACTGAGATATTCGGATTCGGATTCTGTTTGGACGGATCTAAGATTTTATTATCCGGATTCGGATCCGAATCCCCCGGATATCCTATTTCTGGAGCGGATCCGGAACGGATCTCGGATCGAATCCGGATTTTGGATAATAAGTTCCAAACCTATTTTTATTGTCCATATTTTTGTAAATTTTACAACATCGTCTATTTCTAGCTTCGACACGTGGCTTTCTCTTGGGAAATTAGAGAGAACATTATTCTTTTAAGCATTTAATAGCAACTAGAGCTAGATCCGTCCGACCAAATGAGTGTTTTTTTTACGTAATATAATTAATTTTTTGCACCATCATATGAGTAGAAAATTTATAATAAAATGATGACAAAAATACTGCACATAATACAAATATCTCTGTAACATAATACGTACGTTTTGATTACACTATGGTAACAATATTGAGTCAATTCATAAATATATGTGAGCTAAACTTTTGAAAAAATGAAAAAACCCAACTTAGATAAGGTAATTTAAGTTGAGCCATATTTGTTTTAAATTTAATTAAAAGTTTTAAAATATATGTTCAAATGCCCCAACTAATCCAAATCTTTTTTTTTACACGGAGAAAACTCTTCGTATTATGAAAAAAATAGAAAAGAAAATCTAAAAAAAATGTCTCGATCTCCATCTTTCTCACAGGCGATTACAATGGAGACAATCAGATTATCGAAATAATTGAAAACAATATTTTGTTGATTATGTTATAACGTTAAAAGTCCATAATATAGGATAAACTAAGATTTTATTAGTGTTAGTTTGAATTTTGTGTGCCATCATATATTCTGTTTTCTTTAAATACTTAGTGGTTATGATTTAAAAGAAGAAATGATAAGATCTCGTGCTTGTTTCACAGGTGTAAACGTAAAAAAGAAACGATTTTGTGTTTATTTACTTTATAATAAGCGTAAATGTAATTAGTTATAGGGAAATTATAATATTCTGGATTTTAAATTGATGATTTTGTTTATGATATTTTGATTTGTACCAAATAAATAGGGAAATTTATATATTTGCTGGATTTTGTTGTTCGTTTTGAATTTAACTGTATTTTGTTTTTATTTGTTGTGAAATTAGATTTATAAAATAATTATAATTATATCTTTGTTTTTAGATTGGAATGTCTTTATGAATTGCATATATAAAATCATTAGACGTTAGATAGTGGTGAAATTTTAAAAACAGATGTTAATTTTAAAAAAAAAAATTCAAGAATTTGTTTACAAACAGACGTTATGATTGTGCTTATTTTTCTATATTGCAGGGGAACTATGGTGGTAAAGGAAAACATAGTGTAGTTGGGTAATTAACAAAATCCATGTGGTCGTTCAAGAAAAAACAAAATCGATGTTTAAGGCTTTTTTTCGTTTTTTAATATAACGGCGGTTCAAAAAAAACAAATCGATGTGGTTTTCTTATTTGTAGGTAGGTCGTGGAATTATTTTAGTGTGGAAAAGATAAACTATTTTAAGTTAAAACTAATTAAATTTTCAGTGAGTAAGTTAGAAAACTAAAAGATATTTTATAAGTGTATTTATATTTTAATAAAGTTGATAATCTCCTATATATTAATTGAGAAGCATTTGAAAAATTAGAACCTTTATTTTGTATTAATTAAAAAAAATCTCAAATCTTAGGTGGCACCCTAAATGCCTTCTAAATTCCATTTCAAAGAATTCTATAGCATCTAATATAAAGTATAGTTTAATCTAATGGTGTCACATTATTTCATAATTATATAACAATATAGAACATTATATTAACCTAAAATATAGGAAGTGTGTATTTTTTCCTTAAATAAAAGCTACGGAATTACCTAATATGATTTACATATATATGACAATTAATGATTATGGCTAATAAAGACTTGATAACAATTTTTGCATCCTTCTTCATTTTTGTTTAATTTTATATTATTTTAAAAAAATAAACAATCACATTAACCATGTAATAAAAAAATAGATGTTTTCTTATATGTTATATTTTGGATTTTTTAAAATGACTTTGAATTACAAAAATGAGGAAATCTTATATGTTATATTTTTTTTTAAAACGACTTTAAAATACCAAAATGAGGACACCTTATATGTTATATTTTTCTTATATGTTAGAATTTTCTTATATGTTATATTTTGAATTTTTTAAAA
>NC_027751.1:34592659-34593000 GCF_000695525.1 Brassica oleracea var. oleracea
TATAGAATTACCTAATATGATTTACATATATATGACAATTAATGATTATGAATAATAAAGATTTGATAACAATTTTTGCATCCTTCTTCATTTTTGTTTAATTTTATATTTTTTTAAAAAAATAAACAATCACATTAACCATGTAATAAAAAAAATAGATGTTTTCTTATATGTTATCTTTTGAATTTTTTAAAATGACTTTGAATTACAAAAATGAGGAAATCTTATATGTTATATTTTTTTTTAAAACGACTTTAAAATACCAAAATGAGGACACCTTATATGTTATATTTTTTATATGTTAGATTTTTCTTATATGTTATATTTTGAATTTTTTAAAA
>NC_027751.1:34593025-34644060 GCF_000695525.1 Brassica oleracea var. oleracea
TATACGACTAAAAACATTAAAATGACATGTATCAGTTCGATGGTTGATTTGAAAGCTTTCAAAACCATATGTTAGATAAAAGTCAAAATAATTTAACTGTAAAAACAATACTATTCACTTTTTCAAGAATGTGTTCGAGGGAAAAAATAAGGTTTTTATGTCATAATTTGTTTAATGTCCACTAGAGAACATTATATTAACCTAAAATACAAGAATTGTGTATTATTTCCATAAATAAAAGCTACGAAATTACCTAATATTATTTATATATATGGCAATTAATGATTATGAATAATAAAGATTTTACAACAATTTGTGCATCCTTCTTCATTTTGTTTAATTTTATATTATTAAAAAAATAAACAATCACATTAACCATATAATAAAAAAATAGATTTTTTCTTATATGTTATATTTTGAATTTTTTTAAATGATTTTAAATTACAAAAATGAGGAAACCTTATATGTTATATTTGTTTTTAAAAAACGACTTTAAAATACAAAAATGAGGATACCTTATGTGTTATATTTTTCTTACATGTTAGATTTTTTCTTATATGTTATATTTTGAATTTTTTAAAATGACTTTAAATTACAAAAATGTAAGTTTTCCTTAAGTATATGACTAAAAACATTAAAATGACATGTATCAATTCGATGGTTGATTTGAAAGCTTTCAAAACCATATGGAAGATAAAAGTCCAAATAATTCAACTGTGAAAACAATACTGTTCACTTTTTTCAAGAATGTGTTTGATAGAAAAATAAGGTTTTTATGTCATAATTTGTTTAATGTCCAATCCGATCAACCTATGATGTATTAATTATAGTTTTGTTCCATTATTTTTAATAAAAATTGATCTGATTCATCAGAAAGAAATTATATAATAACAACAAAATATATTTTATATATATATAAAATGATTAAATATATAAAAGAAACTATCGATAATATATACAAATAAATTCACTATGCTCAAAGCACAGGTTTTATCCTAGTTATTTAATTGTTGGGAAGACTCCAAGTGGAGGAAATGATAACACTGGAAGGCTAATAAAGAGCCACGTGTTATGGTTGAAACATCTACGCTCTTTTTGAATCCTTTGAGGAAGCTTCTAGCGTACACGTATTTTATTGTTATTATATCTCAAAACTTATTTTCTTAGTAATTTAGTAAAACTAAACATTTTTTGTCAACAATTTATTACATAGATTTCCTGTAAATAATGTAGAAAACTAACGTTGACAAAAAAATGTAGAAAACTAACAAAACATTTCTTATATGCTGCGGTATCACTTCCGCTTGAGGTTTTTTATCGATGCAAAGCTAAGGTCTTTGAAGTGTTAAAAAAAAACAATTCGAAATGCTTGCCTTCAGGCGAAGTTTCAAAAAATGACTCCAAGTATAGTTAGAAAGTGAAAAATGTGTCCCTCTATGTAATTTATTCATATCTTTGAGAGCTTAATTTATTTCCGAAAGTAAGATTTTCTAAAATGTTCACGCTTATTAAAAATTTAATAAATGTTTATAATTTAATTTTTCTTTTATTTTATTATACACTTTCCAATAATTTTTCACCAATGAAATTTAATCAATTCAAATATTTTCATTTAATGTTTTTTAAAAGTATAAAAAAAATACCTTAAACATATATAAAATCTATCTTTGTGGAACAAATAAAAAATTTAAAACAACTTACTTTCGGGAACGGAGAGAGTATCTTTCAAATTTGAGAGCCTATATGAGATAAGATCAAATAACAGATGCATACTGATTATGGTAGGAAGCACTTATGTTATGTTGGTATTAAACTGTCCCGAAAATGTTTTTATTGCGGTCAGTAAACCTATGGAATCACAAGAACTTGGAACCATAAACAAATACAACCATTAAATAAGCAAAGAAATAGAAACTGGGATTATAAAACAATAACGCCCAGAATACATCACACGCTATTATTTATTGATGATATCCCGTGAAAACAACACCTAGTAGCACAAATATAACTTTGGTTTACTATGAAGAGTCAAAATATCAAATCCTCATATAGGGAAGTCTTTTCTCCCTTGCACTATTTCTCAAACAAGTTACAAATAACACAGAATTGATGGCACTTTTGTCTCACCAACAAAGACATGCTTTTACTTATACATGTAGAGAGAGAGGAGTCCTATAGCTTCTGGATGAAGGAAAGAACAAGATCTGTATGTACAGAGAAGAGTTGTGTATCCAAGAATAGCTGTTCCCATTACAACATCAAAGCCATACAATTAGCAAAGTCTAGACTTCATCAAACTATGTGTACAAAAAAAAAAAAAAAAGGGGGATCTCACCTTCATGAACGGGCGATGACGACTAGGAAACGAGTCAATGAAACTTTCCTTTAGGAGAAGTGATACCTGAAAGATGGCAAAACATACTGTTGTCTCAATACACGCTTTTAGGATGGAAATCTTTCGAGTGAAAAGAAAACAAACCTTATCATTGTTGGATTGCACATTTGTTATAGTGTGTGACTGAAGATTAGAGCAAAGAGAATCCAGGTACAACCTTAGGACATCCAGGAAGCCTTTTGCAGCTTCCACCTTTTGATTGATGACAAGTGGTTAGAAATAGTACACCAAATGTCTAGAGCAAAGAGAGAGAGAGAGAGACCTGCACATCAGTACATTCATAAACAGGTCTTTTCTTTGCAAGATAGCTTTCTCCAACGAGCTTTGAGTGATAAGGACTCAGTGCATTATATAAGTCTCGATACTGAGGCAGCTGAGGAATACTTGGTGACTTAACCTGAAACGTAATTAGAAACATAGATCAACGAATCCTAGTTATAGGTTCATAGGCCAAGGAAAAATATATAAGTTGCTCTATCAATAATACGAGGGCAAAGGCAGAAACTGACCTGGTTCTTAATAACATCCACGACGACAACATTCGTTAGTTTCGACTGAACTTCGCTTGTTTTGTTCTTTACCCCAACCTAGAATGAGAGCATAGCTTGTTAATGTGATGCGGATCTTACAACCAAGGAACCATGTTCACAAAACTCACTATGTAAGGGACTGGGGCATCCAAAAAATCCAGCATATCATCTGGCAAAACCTGGAAATCAAGACCAGCTAATTAGTTAAACCGACACTATTGCAAGTGAAGTTAAACAGGATAATACCGGCATCAAAAGGCTCTGCCACCGAAAGGGACGGATTATAGGGATGATAGATAGAACTGATGCAGCTAAGATACCCTATGTATTTCCAGAGAAAACACACACAAGTTACTAACTAGTGAAGAGGAACCTAGAAGGAAAATAAAGAAGATATGCTGCTTTACCAAGTTGGAGCAAATAAATACAATCTTATTCTCAAGCAGTGCTCCTGCTAAGATCATCAAAACCTGCAAAGAAAAATGTTTAACGGGAATATTATATCAACATAGGCAAGTCATCATGAAAAGGGAGAGAGAACTCACATTGTCAAGGCGCAGTGATCCACATAGGGAAGAGACAGCCCATGTTGATAGTGCAGCTGCTTCTTCCTCAGCCATGAGCGCAGTGTGTGCCTATACACCAAGGAATTTACGAGTTTGTAGAAAGTCATATATGCACCAAAAACGATTTGATTGTGGTACCTCTGCGAATTCTAGACTAGTGCTGCATGATCTTAGGTCGATTGCTGATCCAATAGTATGCAACGCTGCTTCATCGGGTCTATGATAATTGACTGGATGAAGATGCTCCAAAGGATGAAATGTAATAGTTGAACCTCTTTCCGGGCATTTTGATTGGTAATACTCACTTAGTATCTGCAACGACCCATTCTTTTTGGACTGAAAGAGAATTTGTTAAAGAGCATGAATACACATGGCAACACATAACACAGGAAACTTTCTAGATACCAACCTTTGCCCACTCAAGGATATCAAGATTACTGCTTCCATCTTCTTGTCCAGAAAAGGATGCTTCATTTGTCTCTGTGTCACCTGCATTGGTCCTAAACTGCCTCCTCTCGCAAGGCTCAGCCTGAAAGCTGCAAAAAAGCAAGTTACTTGCTTTGCAAAAGTTTCAAATAAATGCAAACCCACTTAGTTTTCGGCCCTCATGATTCTTTTGATCAACAAGATAATAGTCACATCATTAGTGCTGCTAAGCCATAATCAGCATACTAGTAAAGGGATTGCGACTTAACAGATGAAGGAATATATATTGACAATGTACCTAGAGCTAGAATCAGAGACCTCATCCAAATAAGGGCATCGAAGAAGAGGTCCTGGATTTGGTAAGCAGCTTTCTCTGACAACTGGCGAGGAATCATCAGCTTCGGCCACATGGTTGTTAGATTCTGGAAAACACATCCCAATCCTCTCAAGTTTCTGCGTCTCATCACAGGTCCCATTATCTGAACTTTCTTCAGCTTCACCAGATTGTTCATTTGTGTCACCACCAGAGTCTCTTTGTTTGAGTGTTGAGTCATTTAAGCTTTCTGCAATGCTTGGGGGTTCTAAAGATGCACAACTAATGCCACTAATCAGATGCTCCAGTCTTTCTTCCAAGAAGATGCTGCATAAAAAAAACAAGTATCAACGTGAGGCACAAGCGAAATTTGCAACAAGGAAGATTTAGCCACAGGATATATCGTCTATAACCACCTATTTAATACACCGAAATGCAATTCAAAAAAGGGCAGCCTGGTAAGGATGCAGTAGCATCTGCGAGTTGTCATAACATAGCGACTTAGTGATGAGCAAGCAGGTTGTTTGTCCAAAACCGTGGAAAGCAATCTGGATGGTTTGTTCACTATTTCCTCCACTAGTAAGCAACATCCATACAGAGTCGAATTATCAGCAACCTGAAGAGGAAACAAATGACTCATCCAAATAGAAAATGTATTAAAGGTTTAAAACAAAAGGAGAGATAGTCTGGGCGTGATCATTCTTACCTGTAACCTAAATACAAATGAAAGGTCACTAGGCCTAAGATGTTCCTGCAAAATTTAGCATCACCGTTTCTAAAATCAGTGTATGTTTCCGTGAATAAAAGCTTCTTAGCCTTGCGAACTTAAGTTAACAAAAATGACGAAATCCACAGTATATTCCCACAGAGAGAGTTCACGAAAATACCTGACTGAGAATGATCTCATTCAACTCGCTCATGGAAGGGGTTCTCTCAACAGCATGGACCTGAAACAAATAGTCACCACCAGCATGAATTCAAAGACACAGCAAGTAAACAAGTTATCAAGGTTAACGTGCACAAAAACATTTAATCCACAGAGAGAGAGAGAGAGAGAGAGAGAGTAACTAAAATTATGAGAAACTACAAACACTTTAAGAGCTTCAAGTTGAGTAAATCCAAAGTCTCTGGTACGTACTAGCCATTATTTCGAGAACTAACAAAAGTGAAAGAAAAAAAATATATGACCAGCATTTGCTTATACTAGTCTAGGCGATGCATTATGAGGACATCTCAGCTCAGAAACTTTTACCTTCTAAACGAATTTAAGCTTAAAGAGCAACCAAGGAAATGAGGAAACTGAATAAAGTACCTCAATACCTCCAGGGAAGCAGAAGGAACGAAGATCCTTGAATTTAATTGGAGGTTCCTTGTCCGGAGGGTACACAAGTAAGACCTGAAAATAAAGATATATATACTTAAACAGCTTGCAGATGAGAAAAAAAAAAAAGAAAAGAAAAGAAAAGAAAAAGATGATAGCTGACCTGAGGTTCGAGAGTGGGTTCAACACGGGAATGATTTTGAGAGACTTGAAGTGCACTTCGCAACCTCCCGGTAGAGCCTTCGGATTTCCGTGCAATGTACTGGCTTTCAAGTGCTTGAATATCACAATTAGGATGAAGTCCAACCACCACAACACTTTCAAAAAGCCTCGAGGGATCCTTTAATGGTCTATGATCCTGTTCGAGACCCCCAAAAAAAAAAAAAAAACTGTTTAAAGATCCATCCAAGTGAAATATAAGTCATCCAAGGGGTTGATTGATTGGTCAAAACGTACCAAATACTGGACCTGATATTTCGCCCACTGACGCTTCTGGCTGGTCAAAACCTCAGGATTGTACACTGTACTCTTCGTTTTAGGAGTTTCGTAGAAGTTTCTAACCGCTTTGGAGACCTGCCTCTGTAGTCTCTCCAGAGGGCTATCACCTCCTTCATCTTTTGATGAAAAGACAACGGATGGCCTTGGGGGGTTTATGGCAGAGGCAGCAGCAGCAAAAGCGGTGGCGACATCTTCTGATGTTGGCATGAAAAAAGAAGCTCCCCAGCTCGGACTACTAGTTCCTTCTTCATTCTTGGACATAACTAAACTTCACTGCAAGATATATGGTGAATCAGCTTAAGCATCTTAGAGCGCTAACAGAAAGACTATTATTTGTTTATTTATTTTTCTTTTATGGACATGGTCCATTTTGAGTCAAACACGATAGTTTCTGACAAGAGAAGATAACTCGAGTTCGAGGAAATATTGTTCCCAAACTACTTAAAAAGACAGTGATGGGTAATCCCATTCTATTGCAATTAAATCAGAAGCAAATTTTTATTGTTAACCTTTTCAAGAGTTTTGATTAGGACATGGAAGAAAAAACAAAGGACACAAACTTAGATCCATTTTGAAACTCTTAAACCCTTCTGAAATCCCTAAAAATTAGATCGGAAGGTGAAATCAGAATAAAACCAAAAGACCAATGAAATACTAACTGCAAAACTTTCGTGATCAAAGGGTATAAGATAAGAAGAAAGGTAAAGAAGATCTCTCACCTACACACAAAGCAATTTGAAGAGGAAAAAAACGGATAGCATAAATTTGAGGAAACGCTGAGAGAAAGGCGAAAAGGGATCGGGAACTAAAGAGAGGAAAATAATTTTAGTTAATTTAGAGGAAAAGATGGTGATGATGATGATGATGAAGAAGAAGAAAAATATGATGATCCTCGTGGTGGTGGTGGTCTCAGAGAGAGAAGGGGAAAAGGCTGCGTAGGACCATGAGATGGAGAAGAAGCGCCGGTCAGTTTCTTTCTTCTCTTTCTGACTAAAGTAATCTTGTCGTTTTGTCTCGTGTAGTCTAATAATGTCTTAGTGTGAAACTATTAACTTTTTGACAAGGTTTTTTCTTTTTACTACGTTCAATTCAAAGTTCATTTATACTAAAACCACATATCCACTGATATTCAAACAATTTTTTAAAAAATTCATATAAAATCTACGGTTATTGAACTTAACATCGTACAAAGTACTCTGAAATCCACTATTATTGAAATATTTTAGATTGTAAAATTTTAAAGTTTTAAGTGATTTTAGAATATTTGGATATAATTTTTTAGTTTAGAACTCAAATCTCATAGTTTTAGTTAATATTCTAGAATTGTTTAACAAAAATCACCATCAACTCTACAATTCATTGAAATCATCTAAAACATCATTAAAAATCAAATTACCTCAAACTTTAAATTGAATACACCCCCAAATTCCTTTTTTATTTTTAAAAACTAATATCACCTACAGTTATTTTTGTTAAATTTAAACAAAATTAAATAAAATGACCTATCTTATTTTATTTTTTTGAATTCTTTTTATTTTCAACATTCCTTATAAATTTTCTTATGTTGTTCCTTTTTAACATTGAATTCATTGGATTCATTTTAGAAGGAATCTGTAAGGATTAAAGTTTTAAACAAAATAAATGAGAAATCCTGAAACTGAACAAACATCAACAGAAATAAAAAGCTAATACCAATAAATATCAGGCCTATCAAAAATATAACCCATAAGACTATGCACATTGGTTCAGTTTTTTCAACATTTTACACTTTTATTTTAACATATCATCTTCTCTTTCTTCTACATATATATTTAATATTTATATTTCATAATGATTTCTATAAAAAAAAATCAACATCTTATCTATTTATGTCTATTTCATATTTTGATTTTGTAACTAAATAATAACACTTAAAACATAAACAATTTTTTTAAAAATAATAAAATAATAATAAAATTAAATAAAAATAGTTAGAGTTGAAATTTTATGAAATATTTAATAAAATATAATAAATTTGACTGAAAATGTTTAAAACTTATGATAAAAGGTTTTTTTATATGTCCAAGCCATATAAAACTAGTCTCTATTTACAGATCATTAAAAATTAAAAATTCTGATATAATGTAAAAAAGTAAATAAATAAATTTGTTGTGGAATAGATGAGTTATAATAAAGAATGTGAATATGAAAAATCTAATTAATATCAACAACCAGTAAGAAAACAACAAAAAATGTTGTGGACTCCATCTTTTTGAATTTCAACATGTTGAATAAATTCAACAGCAAACAATCCACGTAATGTTTTTACCTTTTTCAATAGGTTCACAGTAAGTATTCAACAGTTTAAAAAAATATTACAGGTCCATTTTTAGTAGTCTAAGCAAAAACCGTCGAGATAAAGCAAATAAGAGTATCTCTAACATCTTTCTATTATCATTTCAAAACAGAATTTGGAGTAAGAAATATTTTAACTCTACTCAATTTTTAACTCTATAATGAAATAAAAATGGAGTTACTTTTGCATAGGACATGCATTTATCTTTTGTTTATTCCTTTATTTTGCATTGGAGTAAAAAATAAATGAATAATGTATTTATCTTTTGTTTATTCTTTTATTTTAAGTTACAAAAAAACTCACCCCATTTTGGAAAAAAAATAAAATTTTACATTGGAGATACTCTAACTACAAAAATCACTTTTTATACTATTTATAGTTATTTTAACTCCATATGATTATATTTCAGTAAAAAAAATTTATTTTCATATCTCTCAAATAGTATATTTTATTAGTTTTTAAAATAATTAATAATTATAACTGATCACTAATAATATTGAAGAGTAAAGTGTAATATGTAAAGTTTTTAAAGAAAATAGGAAGAGCCACCATTGGAAAACCATCACTTATCTTTTATTTGAAGGGTGTTCGTCTTTAAAATAAAATAGATTGTTGGAGATTGTTTTAGAATTTGAAATTGATTGTTCACGATGGTTATTGTATTGATGATAATGACAACCTTGTAATTAAAGAGTAAGACGAGGACGATAGAGTAAAACAATCATTTCCGAAAAGAAAAAAAATATATTTTTCGTGAATAACTTGATCTTCTAGAGCGAATAGAACAAATAAAAATTTCAAAAAAACAGGGAAACTTAGGTTACTTTTGCAATTGACCGCAAGCTTTACCGCAAGCTTTAGGGCATTTCTGAAAAAATCCATTTAGTATATGTTCAAATCAATACAAATTATCGATCCAAGTTCTTTTAAATCATCCCAAAGACCAAATGTTCCACAACCAACGTACGAAATTTTGGAGATTTTTCACTAACAGTCATCAAAAATATTTAATTTGTTGCAATTCAAAAAGTATTAAACGTTACATATTAATACACAATTTTTTTTCTGTCAATTGGTATAACTGTTCAACTGCTAACTTTTCTAAGTCACCAAGTTTTAGTTGCTATTTGGTGGACACTAACAACCTCGCGGTCAAATTCGTGCGACAAAACCATGTATTTAAAACCAAATTTTGTTGATAGTTTGCTACGATAGGCCACATATCTTATTGTCACTTATAAGGCTCAAATGAAATTTCTTGTCGTGGTGGGACATAGCCTGTTTGGTGTTGCATATCATATCTACAACTTTTGATGATTATCTACAGACATTACAAGATCGATGAATTGATATTGAGTATTTCTTAGTACTTTTTTGTATCATTAAAGTACCAAGAAAAAATTTAACAGTTTTGGGAACAGTCTTGCATCCGATACCTGTTACAAAAACCGTGTGGACCTTCTAAGATACGCTGTTAAGTGGGAGAAAGAAGTAGTAGCAGGAGTATCTTCTATGTTATTAATGCGTGTGAAAGAACAAAAGTTGATTTGGAGTTAAAAACAAAAAAAAACAAAAAACAAAAATGAGAATTGTATCGTTACAAACAATGAATCTTTGTTTATCCACTTTCACCAATCTCCATGGCATACCTTAATGCCAACTTTGTCGATAGCATTTTGACTTGGGGATGGACATACCTTACGAGTCTATGTAGATTTCTCAAATTTGTCTTTGAAACCGTTTTCTCAATCTTGAGCTTTTGGTAATCATCACTCTCTGGCTTCAGGAGACAACAAAATCACGATCCCTTTCTTCTTCTTCTTCTTCTTTTTGTTAACTGTAAACTAAAAACAATTACCAGAAGCATATCCTCCCATGTTTATGTCCGTCGCATCATACTCTCTTCTTCTTCATCTGTAGTCTCGCAAATACACCCGGGAAGAGGATTAGCATAGAAACTCTCTTCTAGCTTCGGAAACTCCCCTGATTCTCTGTTATATGGAGCTCCGTTTCGATCTTTGTGTAGCTTTTTTACTTTGGAACTGAATTTTTTCCAAGAAATTCTCCCTTCATCCAATGCATCAACAAGTTTCACAAAGCTCATCCTGCATCCAACAACAGATAAAAGATGTGACAAAAATTATATATAACTTTATATCCTACAAACTAGTGGGGTGTACTCAGGTGCATTTACTTGTCTGGGTTGATCGTCTTTTTGAAGTTCTCGAATCGCCTGTGACCTTGAACAGCTTTTGCCATGTTCCCATCATAAGTGTAGAGAAAGACCTCGCTCTGAAGTGCAACAATATAGTCTAAACCAGCCAACATGTTCTGGTGATTATTAAAAGGACTCAGCTCTTCTTTGGTGGCTAGTGTTGAATGTGAGAAAATGTTGGGGTAGTCTGTGTTGAGGGGATCCATGCTTCCGTTTCCATAAGCTTCACCAGCTACGAGGTAAATCCGGGAGCTTGATGGGAATTCCAAAGCCCTCAGCAGAAGCGAGGTTTCTCTTGGAGTCAATGGACAACCACCTTGCAGTCTTCTCTCTGTTCCATTTATCTCTTTTTCTTTCCAGTGAGCAACCTCATACCGCATCTGCAGTAATTCTTCGTCTTCTTCAGCTGTCAAACTGTGACTGCACCCTGTGAAAGCCAGCATATCCTTCTCATACCTGTAGAGGATGTATGTCATGAGCTAATACACCAAGCTAAGTCAAACTTGTCTTCCATATAGATTTATATCTTAAATAAACTTGCATATGGCACAGTGTCATATCAATCACAAATTTGACAGAATAAATAAAGCAACTTGCCTTAAATGAAGAGCAAGGTATGGACCTCTGTTCTGCCTCATCCTAGAAACTAGAACATTTCCCAGTTCCTCTATTGGAGCTGAATATTTCAGCGCCCTGTAGTTTACTCGGCAACGAAGCTTTTGTACAGAATCAGGCAGGTCATTGTTGGCGAGCCGGGAGTCAGTGTGAGTTAAGTACATTACGATATGCTGTTTTAACAGCGGAAGGACCTCTTTCTTGTAGTAACCAACCTGTAACAAGGGATATTAATAATTGACCGAGGGTCTTCATGGAAATAGTTATGTACATGTGAACCGAGGGCCACGAAATAACAATAAAGCGATCCTTACCTTAGACCACGATATGGGTGTCTTCACAAAAGGCTCGACTCCGGCTAATTCTGATGGCAGCGTCTCAACTATGTGTATATCATCCTTCAACTCCTCAATAAAGTGTTGCCAATCAAATAGATCCTTGAAGCCACTGCAAACACGGTGGACTAAGAAAATAAGCTAAATGCACTTAACAAAACGAACTGAAAGTTCACTTAACATGACAATGGTAGTGTCTTAATTATCATTTATTTCGTGAACTTCCAAAATCTACAGAGGGGTTACCAAATTATGTGCTTATGCAAGGAGGTGAGAATAACAAAAGGCTACAAGGAAAGCTAAGAACTAACCTGTCGTCCGCCCAATACGAACTGTGGTCAAGTGAGGGAAGAACTAAAGTTGCCTTCATAATTTTGGCCACTGCAACCATATCACATATCTGCATTCTAAAATGGTTAAACACATCAGCCTAGAACTTATCAAGAGAAGATAACAACTGAGAGAAAACACACAAAAGCCTGACCCCAAATCTCATTTGGTTCAGCCCTCCATTAGCATTTATGAGAAGGTAGCCATTGGTATTAGCAGCTAACTCTGCACACAAGATACACATGTTATATGATAAAAAAGAAACTCAAAGCTCTGCAAAAGAAAATTGCTATTAATATAGTATTATAATTTTAAGAAAGGCATACTTTTGCGTCTCCTTAAACTGTCAATGCACTGCGAGTAGTTACCACTCTCAGGTTTAGCCCAGACGCCTGAATACTGAACAAAGAAAGAATAGAGAAAGATTAGAAAGCTTGTGGCCAATGAAGCAGTAGAAGAAGATACTTACTTCAACCACACTGTTTCCGTCACCAAGCAAACTTGGATCAACATCAGATTTATAGATGTAATCATGATCTAGCAGATTTACTCGAGGAATTGAGTCGGATAAATCCTACAACAAGTTATGTATTAGGCATCATCAATCATAATAACAAAGCACAAATCTTGGTTTGGAGAAGGAAGGAACTACCTGATCAGAAGCAGCAGCAGCAGCATCAATGGCGGATCCAAACCAACCAGTAGCACAAATCTTGAAAACGCCCATAAACAAACACACACCACAGAAGGCGAAGAACATCCAGTGCCCAAGCTTCTTCCTCTCTCTCAAGCTAAACTCGGAAACCATCGGCTTCCTCAACAAACCTCTCACCACTCTCTCCCTCAACTGACCATACGTCTGGTGCTTCCTACTCATCGCAGATTCGAATCCACCGCTCGGATCTAAACCCGAGCCGGAAGCGATCTCCGATCTAGGTGAGTTAAGCGGGAGATCGATCTCGTGGTGAACTCTCAAAGTGGAGGAGGAGTTATTGTTGCTATTATCGCCGCCGCCGATGTGAGTGTTGCTGCTGCTGCCTCCGGAGCCGCCGCGTTTGAATGATTGAGCACGGCGAGTCATGGGACCGGAGAAGCGTGGGCTGTTGACATGTTGAGGGACGCCATCGCCACCGTCGTGATGGTGGTGCCCCATCTCGAGCTCTTCTTCGATTGTTGCTATCTTTTTCTGAGAATACCCAAAGGCAAAGCTCTCTCTGTTTTTAATCTTATCTTCCAATTTTTTTCCTCTAAAATCAATTATTGTCTTTCGTGAGATTCAAGTGGGAACTGAGATTTGAGAGACTTGGAATTTCTGCGTTTCGTTAATTAGTAGTGTCACTTCGATTTTTCTGTTATAAATCAATCCACTGATGTCCATAACCGATCCGGTTTATAACCAGTCCGGTCCATAACCGACCTAACACCTAGAGAGAGTCGGTCAACCCTAGAGATAGAGAGAGGTGGCCGCATGAAGAGAAGAGAAGAAATTTATTTTTTCATGTATGATTAGAATTTCCTTTTTAAGGGAACATTTTATGATTAATAAAATACAGAACTTACAGATTCCAACTCTAAGTTTTACAACACGTTATCAGCACGAAACTCTTAAGACACCCTGAGCCAAAACCAAAACCTTAAAATCCTAACCTTAACCCGGCGGCGATCCTAACCCGACGAACCCTAACCCAAGGCGTTCCTTGTTCGGTCTCAGCTCAGCACTCCGACGATCTCAGCAAGCTCACGTTCCCGAAAGACCAGCTCGCATCCGACGGTCTCCGCTCCAGCTCGTAGACGCGCGTTCCCGGTAGCAGTTGGCGCGCGTTCTCAGCATCAGTCCAGCTCGCGTTCGTTCCTGTCCAGCTCGAGGTTCATTCCCTTGGTGGTCTGGTTTCAACAATCAACTAAACTAAAGGTAATCCGAATTCTAAGAACATAAATCGAATTTTGATTGATTGTAAAGAAAGAAACCCAAAAACCTAATCTCTAAGATAAAGCCATAGGATAATAGATCAAACCCTAGATGAGTAAATCGAAGCTCTAAAAAGTTCGATCCCCAAACCCTAAAATCGAGATTGATCTATTGATCAATTAAAATCGAAACCCTTGAAGGTTTTGAATCTCAAATCAAATTCCTATTGATCTAAGATCAATTTTTCGAAAATCCTAAAACCCTAATTCGAAAACTAAATTGATTAATCAAACTAATTGAATGTTGATTGAGATTGAATTTAATCATCCTGAAATTGTAATTGCTTGTTAATCAAATCGAAACCCTAAAACCCTAATTCTGAAAATCGATTTCGATTGTTTGAAATTGAATATTGATTGATTGATTTGATCGCATAGAACTATTGTTAAGATTGTTTAAACTTGAATCTGAAACTGCATACTAGGTTAATCGTTCTAGATCATACCTCGTGGCCGTGTGACCTTGTTGCATTCATACCCTAATCTGATCACAATTGATTGATTGCAAATTGCACTTAGATCTTTATTCTAAGAATGGTATTGAATCAAAATCAAGTAGCCATGTGGTTTGTTCTTTTGTTTGGCCGAGAGTTTGTTTGTATTGATTGCATCATATGAACTGATAGAAACATCTATGCTAAGATTGCAATTACACAATGAACCATATGCATTAGAACAAAACTGAATTGAAACCATCAGTCGTGCGGCTTGTTTCCTATTGTGACCGTGTGGTTTATTCTTGGTCGTGAGGCATTGTCTATGGCCGTGAGGCATATTAATTGTTTAAACACTAATTATATTCCTAAAAGATCTAAAAATATTAATATATGATTTCAGATGTCGAAAATCAACAACTTTGATTTTGCTGTCCTAAATCTCTTTGGAGATAATTACCTTCAGTGGGCGCTCGATGCTAAGATCATCCTGAAATCCAAGGGTCTTGGTGAATGTATCACCGAGAACAATAATGCCAATGAAAAGGATCGTTACAGAGCCATCTTGATCATTCGTCATCATCTAGCTGAAAGTCTCAAGGATCAATATCTAACCATTGAGAATCCACTAGATCTTTGGACTGAATTGAAATCGAGATATAATCACCAGAGAACGGTGATCTTACCAAAAGCTCGGTTTGATTGGACGAATCTCAGGATCCAAGACTATAAGTCTGTAGACGAGTATAACTCTGCAATGTTTAAGATTGTTTCTAAATTAAAACTGTGTGGTGAAAGTATTACGGATCAGGATATGTTTGAGAAAACTTTTTCCACACAAGCAATGTATTGTTACAACAACAGTACCGTGAGAGAGGTTTCAAAACCTATGCTGATCTTATTTCTTGTCTCTTGCTCGCTGAGCAGAACAATGAATTACTAATGAGAAACAGTCAGATGAGACCTCTTGAATCGGCTCCACTACCTGAAGCACACACGACAGAGAACAATAAAGAATCCCATCACGTACAAGGAAATGGCCATAATGGCCGTGGTCGAGGAAAGTGGAACGGACGTGGACGTGACCGAAGCTCCTTTGGCCGCGGGCGAGGGAATCAACATGGTAGAGACCATGGGCGTGACCGTGGCTCATTTGGAAGAGGTCATGGTCGCGGCCGTGGATCTTCATTGAAACCTCAACAATCGACCAACTCAAGCAAATCAGTGTGTCATAGGTGTGGAATGGGAAATCATTGGGCTAAGACTTGTAGACTCCCAAGCATCTGGTTGACCTCTATCAAGAGAGTTTGAAAGGGAAGAATCCTGAAGCCCATATGACGTATCAAGATACTGAACAATTCTTCGATCATGAAAAGGACAATCTTATGGATTATGAAACTTCATATTGTCTTAAAGACTGAAGATTGATTTCAACACTTAAATGAACGAGAAAAAGGATGTACTCGTTGTGGACAGTGGGTCAAGCCACGCGATTTTAAAAGACAAGAGATACTTCATAAACCTAACTCTGAAAAACGCCAACATCTCCACCATTGCGGGAATAGCTAGTCTCATAGAGGGTCACGGCCAGGCTAACATCATGTTGCCTATGGGTACACATCTTGAGATATCAAATGCTTTGTATAAATCTAAGAGAAGTCTATTAAGCTTTAAAGACATTCGAATGAATGACTTTCATATTGAAACCACGAGCGAAGGAAACAAAGAATCCCTTCAGATCATTGAAATCGTCCATGGCAATAAGAAAGTTTTAGAATCCATACCTGCACTATCTACTGGTCTTTACCATGCTAAAGTCAGTATGATCGAGGCCAATGCCACTTTTAATAAAGAGGCAATCGACAACTTCACTCTATGGTACGACCGGCTTGGCCATCCCGGTTCGACTATGATGCGTAAACTGATCCTGAACACTAACGGCCATACCCTTAAAGAGAAACAAATTATCCCTAAGCACATATCGTGTGTTGCTTTTTCCCAAGGGAAACTCATTTCTAGGCCATCACCAGTTAAAGTCACTAAGGAAATGATAAACTTTCTGGAAAGAATTCAAGGAGACATCTGTGGACCAATTCACCCACCTTGTGGGACATTTCGATATTTCATGGTCATCACTGATGCGTCCACTAGATGGTCGCATGTATGTCTCCTCTCGACCAGAAAATTGGCATTTTCCAGGTTACTTGCTAAGATAATTCGATTACGAGCTCATTTTCCAGATTTTCCTTTGAAGACTATACGTCTTGACAATGCTGGTGAGTTCAATTCCCAAGCGTTTAATGACTACTGTATGTCCATGGAGGTAAGTGTGGAACACTCCGTGGCACATGTACATACACAGAACGGCTTGGCCGAATCATTTATAAAACGCATACAGCTCATAGCTCGACCATTACTCATGAGGTCGAGACTTCCGGTCTCAGTGTGGGGACATGCCGTCCTTCACGTAGCCGAGCTCATACGCATCAGACCATCTAGTGAACATAAGTATTCCCCATCACAATTGCTTACAGGTCATGAGCCAGACATTTCCCATCTTAAGACATTCGGCTGTGCCGTTTATGTTCCAATTGCTCCACCACAGAGAACAAAGATGGGACCTCAAAGGAGGATGGGGATATATGTTGGATTTATCCACCATTATAAAGTATCTTGAGCCAACTACGGGTGATTTGTTTAAGAGATATTATGATCTGATACAAGTGAATAAGAGAATACAAGTGTGTTGAGCATAGGTTTAATATGTAAAGCTTATTAGGATCCCATTCTCCTTCTCCTTGGATTGGCAAGATCCTCGAACTCAAGAATGTGATCTTGAAGTTCAAAAGATCATTCATTTACAAAAGCTAGCTAATCAATTGCCAGATTCCTTTGCTGACCCGAAAAGTGTGACTAAGTCATACATACCAGCTGCTACTGCACCAATAAGAATTGATGTTCAAGAGGGACACAATCAAGTTGCCACAGAGTCTAGACAACGTGTGTAACGTGGTAGACCAATAGGTTCCAAAGATAAGAACTCTCGGAAAACAAAGAAAGGTGCAGAAAATGAAACCGAGGTTCATAAGACACCAGACATGGCCGCGGCCGATCCAGCCCGTGATGTGGCCATGTCCAACCCTACGGCTTCAGACATGGCCGGACCTGATGTCACTGATGTAGCCGGCTCTGATGTGCCAAACAATGATTCTTTGGACGCCAAGATTCATGGTACTGATGGTGTAGATAATAATGAGATCTCAATAAACTATGTCTTGTCTGGAAAGTAATGGAACATAAAACATGTCGACATGGATGATATATTTGCTTATGAAGTAGCACTTGAACTTATGGATAATGAGGATCATGAACCCACGTCTATATATGAATGTATGCAATGACCATATTGGCTTAAGTGGAAAGAAGCCATAAACGTGGAGTTAGAATCATTGAGAAAAAGAGGTGTATTTGGTCCAATAATCCGGACACCTCATGATATCAAACCAGTTGGATACAAATGGGTCTTTGTGAGAAAGAGAAATGAGAATGGTGAAGTCGTGAGGTATAAAGCCTGACTTGTTGCACAAGGATTCTCACAGATACCAGGAATAAACTATGAGGAGACGTACCCCCTTGTGGTGGATGCTACGACCTTCAGATTTTTAATAAGTCTGGCCGTGAGAGAAGGTCTAGATTTACGGTTAATGGATGTTGTAACTGCATACCTATATGGTCCACTGGATAATGAGATTTACATGAAAGTCCCATAAGGTATCGAATTGAAAAACAAAGAGAGTTCTCGAGAACAACATTGTATTAAGTTGAATAAATCTCTTTATGGATTGAAACAATCCGGTTGGATGTGGTACAATAGATTAAGTGAGTACCTAGTAAAAGAGGGATATAGAAATGACCCTATCAGTCCATGTATTTTCATTAAGAAATTCGAACACAAAGGATTCGTGATCATAGCAGTATATGTTGATGATCTGAATATCATAGGAACCTCTGGAGAGATTTCCCAAACGGTTGAATACCTTAAGAAAGAATTCGATATGATAGATCTCGGGAAAACAAAATTCTGTTTGGGATTACAACTTGAGTACGTAAATGATGGGATCCTTGTGCATCAAATGGCATATACAGAAAAGGTACTTAAGAGGTTTAATATGGCCGATTTTCATCGTCTGACCAGTCCCATGGTCGTGAGATCTCTCGGTCTGGATACTGATCCATTTCGTCCCAAAATGGACGATGAAGATGTCCTAGGTCCCGAAATACCATATCTCAGTGCCATAGGAGCTTTAATGTACTTGGAAACTCACACACGGCCTGATATAGCCTTTGCCGTGAACCTACTATCTAGGTTTAGCTCATGTCCGACCCAGAGGCACTGGAACGGGATTAAACATGTTCTTCGTTACCTGCAAGGAACGAAAGACTTGGGTCTATTTTATATTAACCATAACAAAGATGGTTTAGTTGGCTTTGCTGATGCAGGTTATCTATCATATCCACATCATACTCGATCACAGACAAGATATGTCTTTACACATGGGGGTACGGCCATATCATGGTGTTCCATGAAGCAAACCATCGCGGCCACATCATCCAATCATTCGGAAATCTTTGCCATACATGAGGCCAGCCGCGAGTGTGTGTTGGTTGAGGTCGATAACCCAACATGTCCGAGCTGATTGTGGGATGTCCGAGAGAAAGGAGCCAACCGTGATGTATGAGGACATGCTGCGTGCATTGCTCAGCTCAAGGACGGCTACATCAAAGGAGATAGAACGAAGCATATATTGCCTAAGTTCTTCTTCACGCACGAGCTTCAGAAAGCCGGCGAGGTCCTGGTTGTCCAAGTCCGATCCAGTGACAATTTAGCTGACCTATTTACTAAAGCACTTCAGACCTGACCTGCACGTTCAGGAAGCTCACGCATCAGATTGGGATGCGTCGGCTGAAAGACCTCCACTGAGGTTCACATCAGGGGGAGTAGTACGTGTTGTACTCTTTTTCTTTCGTCATGGTTTTGTCCCACTAGGTTTTCCTGATAAGGTTTTAATGAGGCAACATTAAGCGTATTGCAATCCCTGTATGGTTATGACATCCAAGGGGGAGTGTTATAAATCAATTGATGGATGTCCATAACTGGCCCGGTCCATAACCGGCCCGGTCCATAACCGGCCCAACACCTAGAGAGAGAGTCACGTATTGCAATCCCTGTATGGTTATGACATCCAAGGGGGAGTGTTATAAATCAATTGATGGATGTCCATAACTGGCCCGGTCCATAACCGGCCCGGTCCATAACCGGCCCAACACCTAGAGAGAGAGTCAGCCAACCCTAGAGATAGAGAGAGGTGGCCGCGTGAAGAGAAGAGAAGAGAGAGATGCGGTTTAGGAGAAAAGGAAACTCAATTTCCTTTTCCTTGTATTATTAAGATTTCTTTTTTCCTTTATGTTTATGATTTGTAATCTTTCCTTTTTATCTATCTCGTAATCCCCTATATAAAGGGAACACTTTATGATTAATAAAATACAGAACTTACAGATTCCGTTTTACAACATTTTCTCATTTTTTTGTTTTATTTTATTTATTACATAAGAGAGACTTTTGATTAGAGAACGAATAAACAAATGAAAGGGAGAGAGCAAAATACTCTCTAGTTGCCAAGTTGTGAGTCTGTGGAAGGAAAAAAAAAGAGAGAATCAGCTGCTGCCAAGCTGTTTGAATATTACATGTTCCTAAGTTCTATATTAATTTTGGTGGTTTCAAGTTTCTTTATGTTGACGATAATTTAAAAGAATATTAGTATTTCATTATATACCTACCCAAATATCAGTTATGTTCCCAACTTTGTACCAATATGTTTAGCTATAATAATGACTTGAGACTTGATCGTTTTGTGTTTGGTTTCGGTGGTCATCACTGGGCTTCATGATTACCATTTGAAAATAGTGTATACTCCGTCCGTTTCTAATTGTAAGTAGTTTTGCTTAAAATCACGAATATTTAGAAAATTGTTATTTAAAAGAATATATAATTTGACCAACAAATTCAACCAATTATTAAAAACCTAACATTATTTCATTGGTCACACAATATCCAATAAATGAAAAAGATGCATTGAAATATGTAAACTATTTATATTGTGAAACAAACTCTTTTTGCTAAAACTATTTACATTTAGAAACGGAGGAAGTATTATTTATATGGTACTGGAAAAGCAACAAAATCTAACAGATATTTGTGGACAATTGTAGAAATTTCTAACAACTATATATTTTAATTCCATTCCGTAGTTTCAATTGCCTACATATAATTTATCTTTTAATATTTTAGTGTTGTTGCACTCGTACTTCCACTCAAGTAAACCGTGGTCACTCCAAAAAAAAAAAGATTTTAAACTCCTTCAACCATTTGAACATGTGCAAATTTAATCATCTAATCTATTAATTTAGAATTCTATTTAAATTTTACCATAGCGTATTTTAAATTTGGACCTATTGAATATGTTGTGACTAAATATAAAGATACACTATAAGAATCTTTTATAGTGACCAATATATTTGAACTAAACCAACCTACAATTGTATTGTTAACCTAAATATAAACATGGATTTATTAAAGTTATACAATTTGTGAATGCTCTTTCTTCATGCTACGATCCTGCGTAGTCTCTCGGAAAAGACTGGGGCATAGCTGATTTTTTCCGTCACTACTTCTCCGATGATTCTTCAATCTCCCAGATTTGTAAACTCTCACTCTGCTTGCAAAATCGCCGCCTTTTTATTTTGAGATTTGGACAAATTGATTACGATTTTTTAGTTACTACCCAGTTTGTGGTTATCATTTTGGTTCTGTTTTTAACTAAAATCAGCTTCTTTAAGGTTGTGGTATATCCACAGATTGGTTGACCAATAGTATTTGTTTATTGTAGGTTCCAATCCTAGATTCGTCTATAGGAAATTCTTGGAAACAAATTCTATACCGGGCCTTACAAGGTATGCATTGACTTAGCTTTAGATTGTTTTTACTAAAGATTCGTTGAATCTTTGTTTTATTGTTATGTTTGATTTTGTGAAGGATTCTCAAGAAATGACGTTGTACATGCTCAACAAGGAAACATTTTTGATGTTTACAGAAAAAAAATAACAAATGATAGTTTTTTCAGAACTTTGTAGAGCGTTTTAAAGATTTATTTTTCCTGTATGCAATTGGTTGGAGACTTGGAGTCATGAAAGTTAAACAGTGTAAGTTTGTTCAATGATTTAGAATTAGAGAATTATGCCTAAGTTATCAATAATTACTTCTGTTTTGTAAGTCTCTACTATTGCAAGTACAAGCTACATATAATGATTAATTTAAGTTATTTTACCAAACTTACTACTTATGAATGGGTTCACTATCTACGTATCCAAACGCTGATTTTTTGTTGCAAGGTAAAATAGATAATATTATGATACTTCGATATGATGAACCATGAAGATTATATGAGTAATATTGAGGTTTGTATATGGCACGCTGTGAACCCCCCTCTCTACAGCCAGACTAAATATTAGAACCGGAATTTCCATTAGTGAGCATGATTGAAGGCAATCATAAGACATAAAATGTCAATCTTTTTTAAAAAATCAACTACATTCTTTTGATTTTCTTAGGAAAACATAAAAATAGCTCTTATAAAATATTATTATATTTTTAATTTTTTAATATTTTGTTTCGCTGCACGGAAACAAAAGTATTTGACATAATTTTAGGATTCTTTAAATGTACATTACTTTTAGATTTCAATTGTTCTTCATTCCATCACTGCCTTAGCACTTAATAACTAATTTATATAGATTTTCTTATCACCAAAATAATAAATAATCAATATTAAAATTTTAAAATATATATTGGTTGATTTTAATGTTAAAAATGTTTGGATTATATATTAATTTAACCATATTTTCATAACATTCAAATAAAAAAGATAAAAGAATAATTGAATTTGAACTAATTTTTTAAATTCAATTTGGTTACCAACTTATATATATTTTGATATTGAAAGAAAAAAAGTTGAATTTTAATAGTTTTAAAATTTTAGTCATTAAAAATACAAAACAAAATTGCAAATTTGTTTAGTAATTTATATAGCATATTCAGTCTAAGTATAAAATATGTATTCAAATACAAACTCTATAATAAACTAAATAAAATTAAAATATAGAGAACAAAATATGGGTGTAGCCCGGGAAAATCTCTAGTGTCCATAATAAGCCAATATAATTACATTAAGTTATTCTATAATAATACAACGACTTAAATAATATAATTAGTTATAGTTTGGTACAAATTTATTTAACTTATAATATTTATACACATAGTTAGATCCATTTTTTTACAAAAATTTATATGTTATCAAATTTTAGTATCGCTCTCTAATTCATCCCCTATATATTAATTGAGAATCATTTAAAAAGTTATAACATATATTTTGTACTAATTATAGAAGAGAATTAATGATGTATCACTTAATTAGGATATCAATTTGGCTTACATGACAGCATAATAATCAATTCAATAATTTGTAGGTCCAAAATTCAATTAGGAACATTATATTAACCCAAAATATAAGAAGTGTTTAATGTTTCCTTAAATAAAAGCTACGGCATCACCTTATATGATTAACATATATATGAAAATTAATGATTATGAATAATAAAAATTTGATAACAATTTTTCTATCCTTCCTCATTTTTGTTTAGTGTTATATGATTAAAAGAAATTGAACAATCACATTAACCATATAATAAAACAATAGATTTTTATATGTAATATTTTAAAATTTTTAAAACGACTAATAATTATAAAAAATGTTAAAATCACACTTTGAAAATTTTGTGATCAATGCCTTAATTTGTTTTTATTATAACAAAATACAAATGATCATAAAATCGTATTAATATAAATTTTTATTTAATAGATATTCATATTAAATTGTATATATATATATATATGTATATCTATTTTAATATCGTTTAATTAAACTATGTACCATTTAAAAATACATAAACATGTTCATTTTGAAATTTGCATTGAAAAAGTTTTGAGACTTTAATATTTTAATTTTCAAATTTGCATTGAAAAAATATCACATCAAAAAATTTGGGATTAATGGTTTAAATTTTCTGTTACATAAAATATATAAATGTTAATAAAACCATATAAGTAGGAAGTCTCAATAATAAATATTTATATTAAAATATACTATATATTTAGGTCAATATCACTGAAATTTAATTATATACCATATAAAATAAATAAAATGATTATTTTGATTTACTTACCATAAAAATATTGTAAATAAACAAGAGGTATTATTTTGATTTATGTGATTACTCTAATCTAATATATATTAATTAAGAAATAATTGATTACTCTAGCAAGTGTAAGATTTTATTAATTAATATTTTTCGAAAATTTAACAAGAAATCGATACAACGAAGATTTATTTAGAAGCTATTTAAATCACCTAGCGAGAATATGGATTACAGAACAAATTTTCTTTCATAACCCTAACCCCATTTCTATTCTTCATAACAGCGACATAGAGTATATGGAAGTGTCGATTGACAATTTGAAATGGTAACGTTTTTTAAGTTTAACCCATTGTTTTCTTTAATTGGGCCTAGAAATTTTTTTAATGATTAACTAAATGGGTCACGTACATAGTAAAATGCATACCCAAAATAAATATGAATCATCATCATTTTCGTTTAAAATTTTGTTACAATAAAAATATAGGTTTGGGCAAAAAATCCAAATCTGAAAAATTGAACCAAACCCGATCCAAAAAATAGTACTGAACTTTAACCAAAATTGGCTAGATATCCGATTGAGTTCAAAATTTTGATATCTAAAGAACCGGAACCAAACCTGATCCAAACTGAAATATTTCGGGTATCCGAATATATCCGAACCAGATTTATATACTTAAATATATTAATTATTTTTAAATTTAATATCTAAAGGAATATACAAAATATATAAGATGTTTCTAAGTTGTCCAAAATACTCGGAAACATATACAAAATAGCTAAATGATACTTAAAATACCTAAATTACTTAAAATATCTATTGATTTATATGTTTATGTTAAGTTTAAGTATTTTGGCATACATTATTCAAATTTGTATGTTATATATTAATTTTATTTTTATATTTTGAAAAATTTAAAGTATATATGAACTTTAATTTTTGAAAAAAATTAAATAGGTTATCCGAACCCAAACCTGAACCAAATCCACAAAGATCCGAGCCGAACCAAATCGTAAGGATCCGAACCGAACCAAAATGGTACTTGAATGTCCGCCTATAATCAAATGTAAAAAAAGTTTATTGATAACAAAATGTATATTGCTTATAATATTTAAATACAACATATTTTATAAAAATTCATTCCGCGCAGGGCACGGATTATCATCTAGTTGTTATTAAGAGAGAACAAATTGGCATTTTGAAAGTGCATATCAAAATCTAGTTTTCAATTTGAGTTTGCAAAATTCCTTATGACACCACTAAAAGTTTTCAGATCCATTTTGTAAACGCATTCCAGCAAGTGAAACACGACTGATGATGAGGCTTGGTTGCTTGAAGGGTCAGAAATCAAGTACAAAATTCTTTACTTGTTTGGACACATCAAATTTTATTGATACTTGACCTATGTTTCAAACCTCGTCAGTTTGGAGAGTAGGATTTGAAAGCTTTCATGACTGAAACCAAATTAACCTTATAGAGAAAATGAAACCCTAGAATATCTTATGAATTTTCACTGTTGGAGAGAAAGCGTTTCATGAACTCAAATTCTTTGAATGAAACATTGGTGGATGGAAAAAATTGGTCTTCACTACATTTTGTATTTACTTCCATAAAAATACAAAAATACGAAATCACAATGTAAAATCCATGATCATTATTAGTAAAAATTTAAGATTTTATATAAATGAAATTACTATATAGATTTGAATTTAACACGATATAAATAACTGTAAGATTTATATAATTGTTACTATGTAGAAAATATTATTTTATATAATTACTTTATATATACAAATGTGTATGAAATCTATATATAAACTAATTAGTTGTTAGGAAACATGTTTTTAATATGTTTCGTTTCTGGAACGTTTTCAGAACACAAAACTAACCTGGAACAGAGTTTTATGCAACCTAGCTAAATTTTTAGAGGTCACCAATCCCTTGATACTCATTGCAGACACCAAAAGCCATCTTTATTTTCTCTTCTCTGACGTTTGGTCCGTCACCGTCGTGATGACAATGCACTGATTTCCTTTCTTTTTCTTTTCCTTTTCCCTGAGTTTCATGATGCTCTCTCCTCCTTCTATTGGTTTTTCTAGTGGGCAAATCTGAAGCTTCTTTGGTGTTGCGGTGGTCGACGAGTGTCTTTGGACTTTTTGGGCTTCCAAAGTTCCACGTTTGTAGACCGCAGTGTTTGAAGATTCTTGGTCCTAGCGGTGCGGCGGTGAAATTTCTCCGGTGAGAGGGCAAGACGTAGGGGTGGGAATCTGCTTTTGTTGGAGTAAACTTGAAATAATTTGAGGATCAAGCTATCTATTTCCAACCGAGATATGGATTAGGAAAAAAAGAAAGTTTATAAAGTTTAGGAGTTATCTAAACATTAGATGTCTAGTGAGTTTAGGATTAATATTTTCATATATATGGAGATGTCAAAATGTGGCATAACATATTAATTTTAGAAATTGTGTTTTGAGAGTTTAAGTTTTGAATTAGTTTCTTAAGCATTAATAAAGCGAGTTATTCTTTATTAAGTTTCATATACAATCTTTGAGTTTCTACACTTGGTATGAGAGCTTAGGAAGAGATGAGTGGTGAAATTGTTCCTGCGACTGAGAAATCAAAAGAAGGAGGAGGATCATCTTCTATTCAACATCCTATGCTAAATTCTACAAACTACACGGTATGGACCATTAGAATGAAGATTGCACTTAAGGTTCATAAAGTCTGGGATGTTATAGAAGAAGAGTCGGCTGTGGGAGAGAAAAACGACATGGCTATCGCCTTAGTGTTTCAGTCTATACCCGGAGTGTTGATCCTAAAAATTGGAGAGATTGACACTGCAAAAAAAGTGTGAGAAGCAATCAAAGCGAGACATGTCGGAGCAGAAAGAGTGAAAGAAGCAGCAGACTTTAATGAATGAGTTTGATCGACTGAAGATGAAAGATACAGAGACGATTGATGATTTTGGAGGAAAAAATAACTGAGATAGCATTGAAGTCGTCAGCCCTAGGAGAAACCATAGAAGAACCAAAACTCATCAAGAAATTTCTCTAGAGCCTCCCACGAAAGAAATACATTCATATTGTGGTCTCGTTGGAACAAGTGTTCGACCTTAATAAGACACGTTTCGAAGACATTATTGGTCGCTTTAAATCATATGAAAGCGCATCAACGAAGAAGAAGAAGTACAAGAAGATCAGACCAAGTTAATGTACTCGAATACAGAGCCGCATACAACACAGTCCAACCGTGAGTACGGTAGGGACTTTTGAAACAGAGGACGTGGAGGAAGAACATATTACAGAGGACGGGGCAGAGGACGATACTATGGACCTCGAGATGTATCAAAAGTCACTTGTTATTGCTGTGATAAGATGGGGCACTATGCCTCTGATTGTCCCCTGATCGCTTGCTTAAGTTGCAGGAAGCTCAAGAACATGAAGGAAGCGACACACAAGATGCATATGAGTTGATGATGCATGAGGTAGTCTATTTGAATGATAAAAATTGCATTCCCGACAAGTACGAGACTAGCAATGAAAAAGAGGATATATCGTACTCATTGATGATCATTCGAGGTATATGTGGACGACATTGCTAAAAGAGAAAAGCGATGCATTCGGTAAATTCAAGAAACTAAAGGGCGTTGTCGTGAAGGAGACATGAGAAAAAATAATAACCTTCCGGACAGATAGAAGTGCAGAGTTTGTGTCTCAAGAATTCAACGATTTCTACGAAGAGTCAGGCATAAAACAACACCTCACTGCTCTGTACACTCCACAAAATAACGGAGTGGTAGAGAGGAGAAATATGACCTTAATGGAGATGACCAGAAGCATGCTGAAGCATATGCACATGCCGACTTATCTGTGGGGTGAAGCCGTAAGACACACAACTTATCTGATTAATCGTATTGCCACCAGATCTCTCAAGGATAACACACCGTATGAGGTATATCGAGGAAGAAATCTAAACGTAAATCAGTTGAGGATCTTCGGCTGTATTGGTTACGCAAAGACAGAAAGAGTGCATCTAAAGAAACTGGAGATGACCAGAAGCATGCTGAAGCATATGCACATGCCGAGATGACCAGAAGCATGCTGAAGCATATGCACATGCCGACTTATCTGTGGGGTGAAACCGTAAGACACGCAACTTATCTGATTAATTGTATTGCCACCAGATCTCTCAAGGATAGCACACCGTATGAGGTATATCGAGGAAGAAATCCAAACATAAATCAGTTGAGGATCTTTGGCTGTATTGGTTACGCAAAGACAGAAAGAGTGCATCTAAAGAAACTGGAAGATAGGTCAAGGATGCTCGTCCATCTTCGGACCGAAACAGGGTCAAAAGCATATCGTTTGTTGGACCCATAAACACACAAGATAGTGGCGATAAGGGATGTCACATTTCACGAGTCTAAATGATGGAACTAGAAAAGGTATGATACAGAGTTAAGTAGAGACTTCATTGTTACGCTTGGAGAATTTGGGAATCATGGCATTAATAATTCCATTGAGAATGTCGAGAATGACCAACCCGCCGAGAGTATTGATCAAGCTACGGACGTTGTCGATGATTTGGTGTATGACATACCGCACGAAGACGAAACAGAGGATGGTGAAGAACAGAGAATGCTAAGAAGTCAAAGACAGACTTAAAGCCGAAATAACTAGAAGATTATGTCTTACTTGCAGAGGAAGAAGGAGAAATATTGATGATGTGCTTAAACAATGAACCAAGAGACTTTCATGAAGCGTGTAGGCTTAAAGAATGGATCATAGCTTGCCACCAAATCTCTCTTTTACGGTTGGGGTCTTAAGTCGCTATATGCAAGAACCTAAAGTGTCACACGGTGCTGCAATGAAGCATTGTCTGCGGTATGTTCAAGAAACAACGTCGTACGGCTTGATCTTCAAACGCGCAACACAAGACATACCAAAGCTTATTGGCTATAGTGATAGCAGCCATAATGTTGATCTAGATGATGGAAAGAACACTACATGACATAACTTTTACCTCGGCGAAAGCTTGATTACATGGTGCTCGCAATAACAAGATACAATAGCTTTATTGTCATGTGAGGCTGAGGTCATGGCGGAAACTGAGGCGGCTAAGCAAGCCATATGGTTGCAAGAATTATTAAGCGAAGTCACTGAACAAGCATGCGACAAAGTAGTCATCAAGATTGATAACCAGTCCGCGATTTCTCACAAAGAATCTGGTATTTCACGGTAGAAGCAAACATATACATTCAAGATATCACTTCATAAGATAATACGTGGAGAAAGGATATGTGCGTGTAGAACATGTCTCCGGTGATAAACAGAAGGTAAACATATTGACCAAAGCTTTGGGAAGAATCAAGTTCATAGAAATGAGAGATCTCATCGGAGTTCAAGATTTTTCTAAAAAAGATTTCAAGCTTAATGGAGAGAATGTTGGAGCAACTTTGAAATAACTTGAGGATCAAGTTATCTATTTTCTGCCGAGTTGTGGATTATAAAAAAGGAAAGTTTATAATGTTTAAGAGTGTTATCTAAACATTAGATGTCTAATGAGTTTAGAATTAATATTTTCATATATATGGAGATGTCAAAGTGTGACATAACATATGAGTTTTAGAGATTGTGTTTTGAGAGTTTAAGTTTTGAGTTAGTTTCCTAAGCATCAATAAAGAGAGTTATTTTTTATTGAGTTTCATATACGATCTTTGAGTTTCTACAGCTTTGGTTTAGAACCACCAGATTTCACATATCTCCTTCTACAATGTCTTGAGGACGACATGTAGAGTGTTGAGGCGGTGCTCTCCAGTGGCGGTGGAGGCGAATCGGTTGTGGGGTTTGACTTTAGTCTATTCACACGCAGATTCCAAACCGGAGGAGCCGATCTAAACTGAAAGTTTCCCCACCTATGCCTCACTCTTTCTTTTCTTTTTCTCGGACAGATTTTTTCTCCGGTGTATTGGTAGTGATTTGGGCGGCGGAAGGTGTCCTTCCCACTTTCTCTGTTTTCCTTGGTTTTTAGGTTTGGTTTCGCTTCTCCTTCTTCACACGCAACTCTCTTTGTTTGGTTCTCACTCTGCGAATCTGAAGACTATGATGGTCTTAGCCGACGTTGTACTCTCAGAGCCGGCCCTTAATAGAAGCAGAAGAAGCACATGCTTCCAGGCCATTTATAATAAGATCAATACCGGCCACAATTTCCATAAAATTGTCTGTAGTGTAGTGGCTCATTTCTTAGGCAATAAGTTTCATACTACAAGCCCAGGTTCACACCCATGTTTTGACATTAATTTTTTCAATCTTTTAAGTGGCCAATTTTTTTTTCCGCTTCTAGTTTTTAAAATGTCAGGACCGGCTCTGTGTACTCTGGTGTTGCAGCTCCAACAGACTTCTTTAGCAGCGCAAGTTCACTTTTGCATAAGAAATAGAGTTTTGATGGTTGGCTTTTTTTTTTCCTTTTTTTGGCTTTCTAATGGGATTAGGGTTTTGGAGTTAAAAGCATTGATGATTGGGTATGTTTTTGACTTCTAATTTTTTTGGCTTTCAAAATCCAGTTTTGATGGTTGCTTGTTTTTGACTTCTAATTTTTTTTACCAAATTTTGACAGCAGATCGATGAAGCAAGTCTTCTTCCTCTTTTTTCTTTCCTTCTCCTTTCTCTTTTGTCAATCTTGCTATGCTTTGCGCTTATGTATTCACATCTATTTTTCTTGTGGTTTGTGTAAAACATAAGGCAACTCCTAGTTTCTTCATGCTTGGAAATCCCATTTTGCTGACAATCATACAATCTCTATATTTTAAGTTCAAGTCCCCGACTTGTTTTGTACACACGCAAAAGAAGAAAGAACATACATACACCCATGAAGATGAGCCAAATAAGAGTTTCATAAAAACTTGCTTTCTCTTTATCAAAACAAACAAAGAATATACATACACGCTCGCAAGATAAGCCAAAAACACCCGCCCCACTTTGTTTCTATTTTCCAAGCACATTATGTACTCTAAATGCTAAAAGGACTTGGCCATCTCTTGTGCCTCTCGAAACTGAAACTGATCCTCTTGATTATTCCTTTCAATTGATCTTTCTCTTGGATGCTTTCTTCTTGGATTTTTTTTGCATCAGTGAGTGCTTGCTCCAATGCTGCTATATCAAGCTTCATGATTTCTATTTCACACAGGACTCTAATGTTGGACGAGATGGTCCTCCAATTTCTCCATAGAAAGAGATGAAAACTATAGCTCTGTTTCTTTGCCCTCGAGTTCTTGCAACAACAACAAATGCTCGGATTTAGACATACAGAGCTCCTCTCTCAAATATTTAACTTCTTCCAGTTTCCCTGATTCAGCCAATTTGGATTCAAGAGTTTTTTTTTTTGAATTTTTTTTTTGAATTAAATGGATCCTAATAATAGGATTCAAGAGTTTCATTGAGATATTTCACTTCCTTGCTTTTAAAAATCAGTTGATCTCGCAAGTAACCTGAAGAAAAAGTATAGTACACACTATCCATTGTCAGAGAAAAAAACCAACAACATTGTTAGTTTGATTTTCTATAATCTCTGCAAATGAGCGACCACATAAGCCTGCAAAAATCAAAATGACACCGAACTGCACCAGTCACAAGGTAGCACCCAAATACATCAAGAGTATATCTGATTCTCCACAAATCGATCCCCTATCTTGCAGATTCAGAATAAAGCACCACCATCTCTTCCCTTTCCTTTCAGTGCACCCGTAAGATCCGAGAAAAGGTATTTAGTATGCTCAAATCGTATCTCCATTTTTATCCCCAAAATTGAGATCTCGAGATTTCGAGAAAACCCAACCCATAAACCGCAAAAGATGAATCTCCTCTGTCCATCCTACCCAGTAAAAAAATATAACTCAGTACAACTAACTAAAACTATACAGTATAATATCGAATCCGAATTTTGAATTTTGAAATTTGAAATTATGAAAAATTGATTTGGAACCATGTCTTTTCTTTTTGGAACCATGCATGTCTTTTCTTTTTGCTGTGTTTTTTATATGCACCATGAAATTCATTTCTTAAACCTTTTCCTTTTGTGTTTTGGTGATTGAAAAGTGTATAGAGACTTCATTGTTGAGATTAAAATCCTAATATGCAGGGTTCTTTTTTGCAACTAATCCAGTCATTATGATATAATAAGGTTGCATGGTTTCATTACACATAAGAGAGTTTTCAACCATTAGTTTTAGACTAGCCCTCCCACGAAAATTATTAGGGATAAATGTCACACATCGAATATTGAAAGGGATCCTTAATAATATATAAGATGGATGGGTCACTCCACTTATCACCAATTGGTTTTAGGTTGTAAACCCATCTAGCTTAACAAAAATTACATCAAATGAGAATAATTCTGAATTTAAAAGGTCGAAAATCAGCAGTCTGAAAGTTTTCTAAAAATTCTTTGGTTTGAAAAATAAAGCGTATGTTTTGTGGGACCAATCAAATAAAATGTCAACTCAATCCGAAGACGAAGCATTTTTTTTTCTAAGTTATATGTTTGGTTTGGACATTGTGAATAAGTCGCCTTCTTCGACAACGCGGTGGCTAGTCGCTTTCATACTTTTTATTTATTTATTTATTTTATACAAAGGTGACATAGCTTACATAATAATTTGGTTGAAAACACACAATCCTGTATTATAATTAATCTGAGTGTTCTAGAAGCTTGACTCACTCCTATTGAGCACTTCTACCAAATAATTTTTAGTCTAATGAAATCTGTGCGGCTTTTCCCCAATTAATTTTTTTCCCAATTGATTTTGACCTTATTTTTAAGTTTTAAAAGAGGGAGAAGAGGAAGTGCAATTCTTCTAGAACATATTAACTTAGTTTCATTTAAAATGTGTATGTTTTTAAGTTTTCGGACAAATTAAAAATGCTTTAAATATAAATATATTATTTTGGGATTAACAATTTACATAACTTTTATCCAATCAAAATTTAATAAGCATAACTAATTTCTTCAAAATTTATAATTTACCATTGTTATCTTAAAATTTAAAAATGAAAATTTTAAAACATTTTTTAAAACAAATATCTTTTTGAAAACATAGTGAGTATTCCATCAGTAATTTTATACAATTTATACAATTTTAGTGAAGTTAAAATTAGCTTAAAATTTTCAGAAATATATTATAAAATATTAAAACCTTTCTAAAATATTACATATTAGAGCAACTCCAATGGTAAGAACCCAATTAGAACCTATAGTGACTAATTTAATAGTTAATTGTGTGATTTGAAAAGTTTAGAATCCTTGTTAGTGTA
Source organism: Brassica oleracea var. oleracea (assembly GCF_000695525.1). Classification (NCBI taxonomy): domain Eukaryota; kingdom Viridiplantae; phylum Streptophyta; class Magnoliopsida; order Brassicales; family Brassicaceae; genus Brassica; species Brassica oleracea. Next base: position 34,625,925 of record NC_027751.1, read on the forward strand.
ATTAATTTTTTCATGGTATAGGAGAACTTCTTAGAGGTTCTTAAAATTTTTACTTTTTTAGAAGTTGATTGATTGCATTTCATAACATAAAAATGACATAAAAACATATTAAAAGATACAAATACAAATCATAAACGAGAAAAAATCAATTAGTTGAAATCTTGATTTGTACCAAAATTTTGCTGTATATTCTTAACCAAATCAGCTTTCAATTGTTGATGTATTGTTTATCACGAACTCGATTCCGAATGCTCGTCATATTGCCGATATTTGAAGGCATATTTGTAGAATACGTGAAATCCACTTGTGAACTTCGGTTTGATTCTGGTTGCGCAAATACTGATACATCAAACTGAGTGTACCCATCTCGTTCGTCTTCTACTATCATATTATGCAGAATGATACATGCTCTCATTATCTTTCCAATTTCTACTTTATCCCACATAAGAGCTGAATTTTTTCCTATGGCAAATCGAGTTTGCAAGACTCCAAAAGCATGCTCGACATCTTTACGTACAACTTCTTGATATGTAGCGAATAAGGATGCTTTCGGACATTGTGGAAGTGGAATAGATTGGACAAAAGTTGCCAATTTAGGATAAATACCATCTGTGAGATAGTAAGCCGGACATTGTGGAAGTGGAATAGATTGGACAAAAGTTGTCCATTTAGGATAAATACCATATGTGAGATAGTAAGCCATGTGGTACTCGTGCCCGTTGACAATGTAATTCACTCGTGGAGCTCGACCTTGTAATATATCATCAAAAACTGGTGATCGATCAAGCATATTGATATCATTAAATGTACCTGGAGGTCCAAAAAACGCATGTCATATCTAGAGATTTTGTGAAGCTACATCCTCTAAAACAAGTGTTGGCTTTCCTGATCCACGTGTATATTGACCTTTCCATGCGACCGGACAATTCTTCCACTCCCAATGCATACAATCGATGCTTCCTATCATCCCGGGAAATCCACGTATCTCTCCAATATCGAGTAATCGTTGAAGATCTTCTGGCGTCGGTCTTCTTAGATACTCATATCCAAATAAATTTATGAGTCCTTCAACAAAATGTTCCAAGAAAGAAAGCACGGTGCTCTCACCAAGTCGGAGGTATTCGTCAACTGCATCAGCTGGGAACCATATGCCATCATACGAATTGCTGCTGTTGCCTTTTGTAACGGAGAGTGACCGAACTTTCCAGTAGCATCTCTTCTTTGTTGAAAGAATGGGACTTCAGCGGAGAGTCGATCAACAATACACATGAACAAGGACTTGTTCATTTGAGAACGGCGTCGAAATATTTGAGAAGGGTATGTTGCATCTTCACTAAATTAATCGTTCCATAACTGGATGTGTCCTTGTTCCCGTTGTCTTTCAATGTAGGCTCATTTTTTTTACTTGGCTGCTTCTTGACGATCACCATGATTAATGAAAAGATTTTTGAATTGTTGATCGAAAATTTGGTCGAATTTTTCATCCATTTCTTCAAATTGATTAGAAGAAGAAGATGCCATTAAGAAAATGTAAACTCTTGCTATTTTTGTTATGTGAAGAAATAAATGTGAAGAAACAAAATCATAAAGAAAGAAGCAAAATGTGAGATACGGGAACAAATGGTCATGGTAACATCTTATAATGAAAACATCGAATAGATATTTTGAATCACAAACGTCTTCTTGTGTCACATGGTTTCTGTGTACTCACATGTTGCATCCCAAGTGTCTTCTTGTGTTACATGGAAGACTTGTATTTGTGTCACATGGAAGACTAGTAGTCAAATAAAGAAAGGTGTTGTGTTATAACGAGGATTTGAAAAAAAAAACATGGCAATTTGAAAAAAGGATCAAGCAACTTCAATTTGAAAAAAGGACCAAGTTTTCTTGTGTCTACTCCAATGTCTTCTTGTGTCACATGTTTTTTTATTGTCTTCCACCTGCCAAAAAATATGATCAGAGACAATACACACAAAGAGAACAGAAAATGATCAGAGACAATACACAAAAAAAAAATGATCAGAGACAACAACCCATTTGCTTGCTTGCAGGGACAAACCAAGACAACAACACATTTGCTTGCTTGCACATACCAAGACAACAACAAATTCAAGTTTTATAACTTAACCAAACGATAAATATAATTATCACACGAGAGACATGGGAAAGCATTAAGCATTAAGATAAATATAATATAGACTCATCATAAAAAAAAACAGACTCAACATTAAGCATAAAGATAAACAAAACAAACTTGCCATCTAGACTCGACTAGCCATACTAACTTGACAACATGTCAGTAATTGGTTTATTTTTTAAGGCGATTTCAAGCTCACTAAGTGGCTCAATCTTGACTATAAGGCTGTCAAGCAATTTTTGCTTATTAAGCTTCTCCTTCAAAACGAAATCCTTTTGCCTTATCTCCCACATACTCTGAAACTCCACAAGCGACTTCACCTCCTCTTCTGAAGTCTTTGCCTTGTTTTTACCTTTGGCCTTTGCTGCTTTAACACCAACAGGCCGACCAATTCCTTCATCCTCTCCATAGAAACCTTGCACAGAGGTTGATGACTGTGTGTATTGGTCATCCAACTTTCTTCTTTTTGAGCTTATCTTATATTTAGTAGATGAAGCTCCACACCATTTCTGATCATGCCGAAGCTCTAACCATGCATGCTCGAGTGTAAACTTGACCTTGTAACCATTGAAGAATATTTCATGAGCCATCTTCAATACATCATTCTCATTCTGGCCACTAGATTTCTGTTTCGTTGCAGTATCATAACAGCCTACAAACTTGCATACAACCTCATTAATATTTCTCCACTTTTGTTTACAGTTACCTGGCTCTCTCTTTTGCAAACCAGCCAGCTTAGGACTTGATCCAAAAATAGGATGCAACTCGTTTGCTTTTTGCTCATTCCCAACTAAAGGGTATCTGGAGGTATTCAACCAAGCACTGATGAGCACAACATCTTCTACTGGTGACCATTTCCACCTTTCTTTACGGCCAGACACAGTTTGTGCATCTTCATTTGCATCTTCAGTCCATTGTGTACCGAAGACAGAGGCATCAGACGTAGAAAGTTCTATACTAGGTTCAGTGTTTGGTTGTTGGCTGACATACAAATTAGGGTGTTGAGTGTTTGGTTATTGACTGTTTACGAGGTTTAAAAAGCTAGAAGGTTGACTATATAAATCCATAAGGAGAGCTTGTTTAAAATCTAAAAGGAAATAACAAATGAGAAGGAGATATGAAAGGAGAAAGCAAGAGTTGTTCGCTTTTAAAAGCTGAGTTAAGAAGAGTTAATGTAAACCTAAAACTCTTCTACGCATTGAACACAATAGTTAATGTAAACCTAAAACTAAAACAACCAACTCACAACTACAAAACTCTAAAGGCCATTTAATTCCCAACCTAATCACACAACTAACACGCATTAAAGGATACTCTACTAACCTCTTGCCATAGAAGAGAGCTGCTTTGATGATGTTTTTGATCCGGTTTGAATATGTTTGATCCGTGAGTAGCTTTATCTCTACCATTAAACACAATAACATATCACTTAGTTAATCAAACAAACCATAGCTGTATCTCTTACCTGAAACCAAATCAGAGTAATGGATAAAAGACTAACCTCATCAATAATCATATCAGAGAGACTAGAACTTCTTTTACATAGCTCTTGTAAACCTAGCAAGAAGATCCTATGTTCTTCCTCTGTCCATGGAGTTCCTACAAAACCCATAAGGTAAAGTAATTGGATCAACAAGATACTTCCGAACCATGAGATTATCTATCAATATCATCACCTCTTGTGCATAGATTGAACTCAGGCGAAACACGCATGCTAAAGTCTATGAATTTAAATCAGGTTCTTGTGATTCTCAAAGATTAATGCGAAATGGATTCAAAATCAAGATGAATAATAAATTTTTCTACCGATCGTTAAATGAATTTACCAAATCTTTGAAGATGACATAGGCTATAATGAAGAAGAGCACAAACATGATCTCAAACTCAGCCAATCGGAATAGAGAAAATACTGAGTCAACAAACCGAGTCAGGATGGAGTCGTCCCTCCTCATACCAACTCGATTCATTCAAGTACGCCGTCCGATCATCCTCCAAATAAAAACTTCCCGACGCCTTTGATCACGGATCACCGTCGCTCACTTCTCGTTTTGCTCTCTCTCAAGTCTTGCCGCCGAGACAGGGCAAAACAAATAAAAGAATCTGACCCTTCACGGTGATTGCATGGACGGATTTGGAGGAGAACATCGACGATGAAAGAATTGGATCAAACATCATCTCCTTTGGAGATTTCGACAACATCGGCGACGGGATTTCGATAATGACGAAGAAGTGAGATTAAAGAAGAAAGAGAGAGACAAAAAAAATTCTCTTTCGTGTGAAAGCAACGACCCAATACACATGTGCCACGTATGGGGTTTCAACCGATTTTATATCCCCTTAATTAAGAAGCGGTTCTGTCTAATTTTATCATTTTTTGTCTTTTTTTTCTTTTTTTTTCTTAATAACTTCAACCTAAACCCACCTTTCGGAGGTGGTCATTTTATAAAATGGAGAGAGAACTCATTATCCAATTCTTTTTAATGTGGAGCTTTAAGAAAAAGGGCAAACGTGTCATTTTCCCCTTGGAGCCAACCACTCACGACTATGAACTTGTCTAAGTATGAATTAAATGACAATGTCAGGCGCAGTTAAACTTTAGAAAGCGGTATAAACCCACAGAACGAAGTCGTCGCCCTCTTTCTCTGAGTAAACTATTTATTTTTCCTTTTTGGTAAGAAAAGTTCTTGAGAAGGAAACCGAGTAGTTCAGATTAAAATATAAAACTGGAAATAGTTAGAAAGTCGTGGTCTCTTCCCCTTAAGACTTTAAAAGCTCTTTCTCCCATTACAAACCAAAACCATTAGAAAAAAACAACAACAACACAAAAAAACAAGAAACTATGGCCGTGAAGAAGAAACTATCCTGGAGATCACTAATGGTTTTATGTTTCTTGGATCCAGACAACATATGTTCATCAAAAAAGGTAAAGAAAAATGACGGTGATGGTGTAATAACAAAACAGAAATCATTTCTCGGGTTGTCGATTTTAGACATAAGCGATCCAAGTTCCTCAACCTTGTCTGAAGATCTTTCAATCTCTCTGGCCGGTTCGGATCTCCACGTTTTCACACAGGCAGAGCTCAAAGTCATAACACAAAGCTTCTCTTCAAGCAACTTCCTCGGCGAAGGAGGGTTCGGTCCGGTTCATAAAGGGTTCATCGACGACAAGTTACGTCCTGGTCTTAAAGCTCAGCCTGTCGCCGTTAAACTTCTCGATCTAGATGGCCTTCAAGGTCACCGTGAATGGCTGGTTCGTACATTCGTATCCATAATCATCTGTTCTTTTTTACAAAATACTGAGTATTAAAATGTTTTTTTTTATTCAGACGGAGGTTATATTTTTAGGGAAGTTAAAGCACCCAAATTTGGTGAAGCTGATTGGGTATTGCTGCGAGGAAGAACATAGACTTCTTGTCTATGAGTTCATGCCTCGTGGGAGTTTAGAGTCTCAACTATTCAGAAGTAAGTTCTAAATCATTAATACTAATCATTAAATGATTGATTCTTTGTTAGAACAGGAAGTGATGAACATGAGTTGTTAAATATGCAGGGTGTTCTATATCGCTGCCATGGCTAACGAGGATGAAGATCGCTCACGGAGCTGCAAAGGGTTTGCAGTTTCTCCACGAAGCAGAAAAGCCCGTCATCTACCGCGATTTCAAGGCCTCCAATATCTTGTTAGATTCTGTAAGCAACCAAGTCTCAAAATTATCATTCAAAAGTGTTGGATTTGAATAATGGTAATTAATATCCAATTATTATTTCAGGATTATACAGCAAAGCTCTCTGATTTCGGGCTAGCAAAAGACGGACCAGAAGGTGACGAAACGCACGTGTCAACACGCGTGATGGGCACGCAAGGGTACGCCGCTCCAGAGTATATAATGACAGGCCATCTAACGGCAAAGAGTGACGTGTACAGCTTTGGGGTTGTGTTACTTGAGCTGTTGACAGGTCGGAGGTCGGTAGACAAAAAGAGATCGTCAAGGGAACAAAACCTCGTTGATTGGGCTCGTCCAATGCTCAACGACCCACGAAAACTCGGGAGAATAATGGACCCGAGGCTCGAAGATCAGTACTCAGCGACGGGTGCAAGAAAGGCAGCGGCTTTGGCTTACCAATGCCTAAGCTACCGACCAAACAGAAGGCCATGCATCAGCGCCGTTGTTTCAGTTCTCCAGGACATTAAAGATTACGGCGATGATATTCCTATTGGGACGTTTACTTACACGGTCTCTTCCTCGCCTGCCAAGCCAAGCCTTGAAGTTAAAGAGTCAAGTGTTCAAAATTCGGACAAGCCTCGCAATGTTCATAAGAGTGATCAACATCATAATAAGTACCGGTCTCCGGTCCATACGGCACGAAACCACCGGTTAACTTTGAGAAACGGGTTAAATTCACCAATGCGTAATGAGGCCGGAGGGGAACGGTACTGAGTTTCTCTTTTTCTTTTACATTTGTAGTTTGTCTTTTCAAAACATAAGATGTAGATAATGTCTTTCGTCCATCAAAAATCTAAAACAAAATTCTAGAATAGGTTTTGTTTAAAAGGGTCTTTTCGTGGGGTTAAGTTGATTATTTTTAAGCCAAGTTACAAAAAAAAAAAAGTTGATTATTTTTTTCTATTTGTTTTTCTTTTGTTTGATCCATTCAAAGCAAGCGGAAGTATTATTGTAACACAACTTGGTCTAAAGAAGTTAATAAAAAAAAATACATTTGGTCTTAACCAAGACGCGTTCTGGTTCACTTCTTTCCTATTTATGTTTGTTTATTTCATATGACAACGTGCATTGGACACGTCTAGTAAATAGTTGGAATTTGATAGTCCTTCCAAAATTACAATCATTATATGACGCTAGTGCTTGACACGAAACCATATAGTGGACATTCGGCGATGCACATACACTCCATTTTTAAAATGATTGCGTTGCAGCGGTGATGCAGGGAAGATATTTAGAACAAATATTGTACTCCATTTAGTCTTTTATTTAGAGTTTATTTATTATTAAAATAATTATCTTTAGTATTTTAGAATTTTTTATTTTTTTTTATATATAGTCTTTGCGGCTATGGTTTTATGTAGTTGATGAGTTTATGATTTGATTAATAAAATTGAGAGTTCTCATTTTATTCCTTATTTTTGGTAGATCATTGGTGATCTCAACGAATTTAAGAAGACACCGATTCTTAAGTATTTTTAGACTAAATAAGATCGTTGTGTTATCGTAGTTTTTCGGATATTCTCAGAATAAACGGATCTTTAATTTTTCCGCTACGTCAAAGTGGTGATAGACACTTAATAATAAATTGTCTATCAAGTGGGTGTGACTCGGCAACAATCAAATTGTTGACAACGTTTAGGAGGTGAGGGCATAATGATTTTAACTGAAGGAGAGAATTATAGGAGTTTTAAATTAAGGGAATGTCCTAATCTGGGAATCTTCATATTATCATTTGAGAACACGGTTTTAGTTAGGTCTCAAGTATCCCCCTTTTAGCACTTCATTGAAACGATTATTGAGAAGTACATAGTTCATGAAAAAGCTCATAACAGAGAAAGATACCAGTAGGTATCAAAGAGCAGACCACCACAAGCGATGGATACATAAGAAAATATCCTAACAATGTGAGAGTTGAGGTCAGAATACAAAGGCCAAGGATAAGGCAAGAATCCCTTGTGGCCATGATAAGAGCTAGAGATGCTATTATCAAAAGAGACTCAAGCGAAAGAAGAACGCAGACGAGTCCGAAGCATCAAGAGATGATGCTGACGTGGAGAAGCCAAAACAAAATTTAAACATAATTAAGCAAGAGTCTGATACTTTTTATGATAGCACGACAACAATTTTCATAATTTATATAAGATTTTTTATTGATTTTTTTTTTGAACTTAATGGTTAAAAAAAAAAATATTGTTTTTGTTATTTTTTTCGAGTTAGCTTCAGTGTAGCCCCCACTGAGTGGAAGGTCCTGACTGTGTTGCTTCTACTTCTTGAACCATTAGAATAGCAACGTCAACTTCGTCTGTACTAGACACTACTTCTTGCGAGCTCTCCCTAGACTCCGTCACAGCCAGTAATGTCTCATAATCTCCGATAACATGAACCGAGATACGAAAAGAGTCTGGTTCGGGTCATTCTTTTCAGTGTGATATGGATAAATTTCTTCTACATTAATTTCTTGAGACGAAAAACTTCTCTGTTTCGAGATCATATAACTTCCATCCACGCTTTCTAAAAAGGTAACCAACGAAGACACAACGTCTGCTTCTTTCTTTAAACTTGTCTTTGTCAAGCACTAGATTGTGATCAAAACAAAGACAGCCAGGAGCGGATCCAGAAAACAACTTAATATAGGGCACAATATATAAATTTATATTGTATTAAATATAATTTGAAAAAATTAAGTAAACTATAGCTTTTACAAGACATTGGTCATTAATTTTTCTCAAAATAATAAATTATAAATTTTGCAATTTTAAATATTCATTTTCAAAAATTTCCTTTATTTTTTTTATTTTTGTCTTAAGCATTGAAAAATAAACTTTATAAAATAGTTGTTAATGTTAAACTTCAATAAATTACGAGTTTTTATTTTGACAAAAACAAATATTTAAAAAAGTGATTGAAATACTATAAATTGGCTACCATTTTTCAAAAATACTTTCAATTAGAAATACCTTAAAATTTTAGTTTATAAATTATTTTTATGGTTTAGTATTAAAGGGGTGAGATTGAGTTCTTAAATTTTTTTAAAAATTATTTAAAAGAGTTAGTTTAGTCTTTTTTGATCATAAATTTAAGTTATTTATGGAAATAGTCATCTTTTAAAAGTAAATTTGAAAAAACTAGCATCAAGTTTATGGTATATTAAATAAAATAAAACAGTTATAAAAAGAAAAGTTTAGGTAGTAATATCAAAATAAAATATTTTATGGAGTAGTAATTAAAATGTATAGAAAAAAAACAGAAATGCAAAAAAAAAAAGAACAGAAATGCGAAAAAAAGACAAAGAGACGGAACATCACAAGACTTCGATCTTGGGCTGGCTGACTCTGGGTGGGGCACGATTTACCTGTAATGACCGAATTAGCTACACATTTTTCTTTGTACACTCCGTTACATAAGAATTATATATCAAGTAGCATGTGGCGCGTGGCACGTGCCACACCCACTACCTATGTGGGTCCGCCCCTGAAGACAGCCGAAGGTTTTCATATCACATACGATAGGTGGCTTCCCATACAAACACTCGCATGGATTTTTGCCATTTAAAAGACTCAATGGAGTCCTACTAATGACACGTGCTGCAGCCCAGACACTCTCGCCCCAAAACTTGATGGGAAGATTAGCCTCAAATAACAAAGATCTCGAGACGTTCAGAATATGAAGATGTTTGCACTCCACTCATCTATTTTTCTGTGGAGTCGCTACACACGAGGTGTTATGTAGAATACCATTTTCCGTGAAATACTTTGACAGACACATAAACTCCGTACCATTGTCGCTCCTGACCTTCTGCACATTTTGACTAAACTGCCGATGAACCATGCGACAAAATTTCGGCAAAACAGTCTTTACTTCAGTATTCTCAAGAAGTAGATGTATTCAAACTGCACGTGAAATATCATCTACTATGGTCAGGAAATACACATCACTACACGAAGAAGGTTCACGATAAGCGCCCCATAGATCAACATGAATTAACTAAAAAAGAACTGAATCTTTATTTAATGCTCTCGGCAAACACCCCGCGAGTCTGTTTATATTTAAAACAAATTTCACAACCTCCAAATTTATTGGAGTTGTCTAAAACACCAGAAACAAATGATAAATATCCTAAAACACCAAAAGAGGGAGGCCCTAATCTCCGATGCTACAAAGTCTTGTCCTCGGCAGCTTTGACTTTGTGTCCTCTTGCCATCACGACATCATGATAAACGTAAACACCACCCCGTTTTTCACCGTCCTCGTAAAACGATCATGTAAAATGCACATTGTATCAGTAAACACTGCGAAACAATCAGTTTGCTTAAGAAAATTTTCAACATACAACAGTGTGTAGTTCAAGTTTGGAACAAAAAGAACGTGAGACAAAGTAATGGCGTCTGATAGTCGCAGTGAACCACTTATGGATATGAACACCTGACGTGCATCTGTTAAACTTACGGGACAACTGGCTATTGGTTGCAATGTGTCAGCAATCTCTCATCACCAGTCATGTGATGAGATGCCCCAGTATTAAGAATCACCTTACCTATCTACTTCTTACCATTAAGTTTGTCAGGAACTGGATTATACTTTTGATGATCAAGAAGAGCTGCTAATGAGGCCCACTGCTCAGCTGATAAAGATGGAACACATGTCCCTCGTACTGAAGTAGGCAAAGCCAGTACCGCATTAGACCGTGGTTGACTTCGACCATGCCTTCTGCTTCTACCACGTCCACTTCGTTCTCCTTCACGACTATGCTCGGTCCACAACTCGGGGAACCCAATGAGCTGCCAAAAATTCTTCTTATCGTGACCTGTATGACTGCAATGTGAGCATATGACTGTAGTACCCCGTCTACAAAAAAGAGAGAAGATTCAGTAGATCAAAAAAGATGGATGGTGTTCCGTAAGTGGAATTCAGTAAATCAGTCATGTGAGCTGCAACTGGTTGCTTTCTTGATTCATTTAGATGGTCATGTGATAGAAATAAACTGTTTGATTGCCTTGCTTATTCATAAAAATGCACATGCTTCTTATAAGCTGCTTAGTCTGCTAGCTCATTAAAGATCACATGCAAATCACAAGCTGCATGCTTGCTTCCTTGCTGAACCATGACACGTGAGGAGCACATGTCTGAGTAAAGTTTTCTTCATAGGAGGGAAAGGACAACAGCTTATTTTTGAGAATGATGAAGCAACTCTCCACTTGTCATCACCCACTCCTACTTTGTGATGAGATTGATGAAGCAGCTCTCCACATGTCTGCTCACCATCTTGCTTTGTGTAAAGAGAAAATCCTCAGATGAAATAACTACTATGCTATAATTACCTTCTTCTCTCCTCTGGACGTCCTGTGATAGACATATATACTAGAGAAAAATCAGTCATAGTTTGAGAAAAAAATCAGAGAGCAAAAGAGAAAAAAACCAGAAGAAAATCAGAGAAAGATGTGGTGAATTCTTCTTGTCCTTCATACCTCAGCCTCAATTGGTCGAAGAGCAGAAGATTATCAGTACGGAATCAAGACGAAGATTTGGAGGGGTTGAGAAGGGTTTGGCCAACATCTGGAATCAAAGAGTCAAGCCACATCGATGACTCACAGTTAATTGTTTGTTAATGAATTTTAATGAAGGTTCCTGACATCGGAGACGGTTCTTGAGCTATGGAAGCCGGACTGGTCTAGGTATCAGTTTGTGGTTCTGAGGCTTGAGACAATGTCTGGGCTAAGTGGATAGCAAGACTAGTCTAAGCACTCGAGTTATTGTGATTGTGTGATTATTGTATGTTGTTATGGTATGTAATTCGTGTTGGTACTATTGTGTGAGAACCTCGTGGTGGGTCTAGTAGTTGCAGGTCATTGTTTCCTCAAATGGTACCACTAAGCCGATCGTGGTCCGGGAAGTGGTGGGCTCGGTTTAGCTTGGCTTGATCACCAAGGCAGACTGTCACATGTGGATCTGACAGCCCCCGGCGAGCCCAATAGAGGACCGGGGAACGACGATTCCGATTGAGGACCGTGACCGGGTGATTCCCGAGCGCCTACGCCTGTGTGGTGTAATAGTGAAGAGATTGCCGGTGTCCCTTGTGTGAAGGAAGAATGATTCTGTTGGGCCCTAGGATATATATTTGGTTGATGTGATGACACTCATGAAAAGTGTTCAATTTATTATGGTTTAATGATTTAATGCTTCCAACATTTATGCTTTAATATTTTGATTATTGATTGATGAACTATCCGTCTTGCCTGTGTTTGGGATTGAGTTTGGGATGACGGGTAGTTGTATATGCTAGATAGGGAATCCTGTCTCACTGAGTGAAACTAGTTCACTCATTCCTCACATCCTAAAAGATACTCACTCCTCACATCCTCAAAGATGTGCATTAAATCTTTCTACAAGCTATCATCTTCAAAGTGCCGGTCAATCATAGGTTGTTAATATGTGTCTCGAGACGTATCTTCGTTGCATGACAAGTGATAAATCAACCTTATGGAGTAAATGGTTACCACTTGCATAATTTTGGTACAGCACAAGTTTTCATTCGGCTATTCAAGCTACACCTTATGAAGTTGTGTATGGACAATCTCCTCCAATCCATCTACCTTATCTTCCTAGAAAGTCTAAGGTTCAAATAGTGGCAAAGTGTCTCAAGGACAGGGACGATATGTTGTTGATACTGAAGTTTTATCTATTAATGGCACATCATATAATGAAACAAATTCCACATAGAAGACGTACACTACAAGAAAATCAAACATTTCTGACCGAACTTCTGACCGATATTTTTTTGGTCGGATATTTCCGACAGATTTCCAACAGAACTCTGATTTGGTCAGAACTATCCGACAGCTACAAAGTCGACAGAAAACAGTCAGAAATTTCCGACCGTTTACCGACGGCAATAATTTAAAATATTATCCGTCCGAAATCTGTCGGAAATCTGTCGAAAATTTCTGACCGAACACAGTCGTCGGACATCGGTCAGAAATTTCCAACGGATTTCTAACCAAAATTCGAAGGTTTTTATAGCCGTTGGAAATCGGTCAGAAACGGTCAAAAGTCCGTCAGAAATTTGTCTTTAAATATCACAACGCCGGTTCTGGTTCATTCACAAATTCAATTATAAAAAACAATTCTCTACCAATCAAAATGTCTTCCTCCAATCATAATGAATATTTTAGGTCTTGGATGGATCACAATCATCAAGATCCATCTACTGGACTTTTGACAGAAGAGTTTGCGGAAGGTCTTCAACAATTCATATCATTTGCCTCAAACCAGCCGAGACTGATTCTATGGTGAATTTCGTTAGTGCTAGTGAAGAAAATAACATGGCTTAGATGAACATATAGGAACTGTTCAAATGGTTGAAGATAGGTATAGAGTAGAGGAACCAAACTTTGAAGCGCATAAATTTTATGATATGTTAGATGCAGCAAAACAGCCGTTATATGATGGTTGTAGAGATGGTATTTCACCTCTTTCAGATGCAACAAGGATGATGTCTATTAAAATAGATTATAACTTAAGCGAAGATTGTGTTGATGCGATAGCTGGTTTTGTGAAAGATATATTGCCGGAAGATAACCTTTCACCAGCTACCTATTATGAGATACAAAAGTTAGTTTTAGGGTTAAGTTTGCCCTATCAAATGATAGATGTTTGCATCGACAACTGTATGCTATACTGGAGAAGGGATGTTGATCGTACTAGTTGTCGATTTTGTCACAAACCACGGTTTCAAAAAACAAGTCGAAAGACTAAAATCCCGTATAAGAGAATGTGGTGCTTGCCAATAACAGACCGACTAAAGAGGTTATACCAATCCAAACATACCGCCGAGGCTATGAGATGGCATGGTGAACACAACAGCAACGGAGAAATTGCTCATCCATCAGACGCAAAAGCCTGGCAACATTTTCAGTCAGTGTATCCTAGTTTTGCATCTGAGAGAAGAAATGTTTACCTTGGATTAAGTACGGATGGATTCAACCCGTTCGGAAGCCATGGGAGACAATATTCTCTTTGGCCAGTTATTGTAACACCATACAATTTACCTCCATCATTGTGCATGAAACGAGAGTTTCTCTTTCTCACAATTCTAGTTCCTGGTCCTGCGCATCCTAAAAGATCCCTTGATGTCTATTTGCAACCATTGATTCATGAGTTGAAAATGCTATGGGCCGAAGGAGTTGAAGTGTATGATATATCTGCTAGGCAGAATTTTATAATGCGTGCAGTGCTTATGTGGACCATAAGTGACTTTCCCGCATACGGAATGTTATCTGGATGGACAACACATGGAAGATTAGCGTGTCCCTACTGTCAAGATAACACAGATGCATTTCAACTGAAGAATGGAAGGAAGACATGTTGGTTTGATTGTCATAGACGATATCTACCCCATGACCATCCGTATCGAAAAAGCACCACTTTGTTTACTAAGAACAAAAAGGTGTTTGATGGTCCGCCACCAGAAATAGATGGAAAATCTATCCTGACTCAACTCAGAGATTTTGGTGTGGAATCGACAGCTAAATGTGGGGGAAATGGGCATGATCCAGTTTATGGATATGGCGAAAATCACAACTGGCACAAGAAAAGTATTTTTTGGAAGTTGCCGTATTGGGAGAACCATTTACTTAGGCATAATTTAGATGTGATGCATATAGAGAAGAATATCTTTGACAACATCATGAATACCATTCTCAATGTCAAGGGAAAGACGAAAGACAACCTGAAGTCCAGATTAGACTTGCCAGATATATGTGCCCGAGAATCTCTCCACGTGGATGGGAGAGGAAAACTTCCAATGCCTATTTATCGGTTAGATGCAGCTGCAAAGCAAGAGTTTTTCGACTGGATTATAGATAGCGTCAAATTCCCAGATGGATATGCGTCTAATCTAAGGAACTGTGTTAATCGCGAAGAAGGAAAGTTTTCTGGTTTGAAAAGTCATGATTGTCATGTCATGATGCAGCGTCTTCTCCCATTTTGCTTTGCTGGTCTTCTTCCAAAACATGTACATGAAGCAATAGCAGGTAAATTTAGTATTCAATAACTTCTTCACATGTTACATAGTATCTTTTCATATCTAACATAATTTTTTCTTTGTTACAGGAATAGCAGCTTTCTTTCGAGATTTGTGCTCGAGATCATTAACAGCAGATGGAATCAGAAACTTGAAGGAAAAGATTCCGATAATCCAATGCAATCTCGAGAAGATTTTTCCACCTTCCTTTTTTGATGTTATGGAGCATCTTCCAATCCATCTCGCTCGAGAAGCAGAACTTGGGGGCCCGGTTCAATATCGATGGATGTACCTGGTTGAGCGTTCTATGTATCATTTCAAGCAGAAAGTGAAAAATTTAAGCCGAGTTGAGGGTTCAATTGTTTCACAAAGCATCAATGAGGAAACATCCCAGTTCGCTGCTTACTATTTTGCCCCCGAAGTACAAACTAAAAGTCGAAAACCATCAAGACATGATGATGGAGGGCAGAGAACAGTTTATCCTGTCGAGGTGCCTACCATATTTTCCCAAATTGGTCGAGTAAGTGGAAAAGGAAAAGGTAGAAGACTCACCGAACAAGAGCACATGCACTTACATAAGTACATTTTAGCAAACTGCGAAGAAGTAATGACATACGAAAGGTAGTTCTGTTTTAGTATGATATATTAAGAATCCTATTTTGTAAATAAATTTGTAACTAATTATGATTTCAATGGCAGGATTTACATGGAGCAAATAAGGGGTGCATATCCTAATTACACTGAAGATCAGCTTTCTGCACTAAAGGAAAACGAGTTCGTAAATTGGCTAAAATTCTATGTAAGTTTTTTGAAATCTATTCTCTATTACTTCTGAATTTTTGATTTTTTGTACATGGTGCATTACTTAAATTTGTGACTACTATGCAGGTAAGGTTTCTCTTGTCCAGAGGAGATCCTATTCAGCCATGGTTAGAGGAGTTGGACCTTGGTCCCAAATTTGTTGCTGTGTCGTACCCGATGTATTGCACGCGTGGATATGCTTTTAAGATTTTCAGCGAAAACACTACCCAGCCAACTATAAATCATGGTATATCTGCTAGATCTGGTGAAGTAATCTACTATGGTATTTTGCATGAGATATTGGAGATTCACTATCCGGGGATCCTTAATTTGAGGTGTGTTGCCTTCTTTGCTGATTGGTACAACCCGATCGTTGGATATGGTGTACGAATTGACGAGTTCGGAGTAACATCAGTTCATTCCAGAAGAAGTCTTGCAAACTATGATCCGTTCATTCTGGCTTCACAAGCTGATCAAGTAACTTATATTCGGTATCCTCGTGTGAGGAATAAACAAGACCCTTGGATCACCGTGACCCATATAACTCCACGGGGGAAATTGGAAGGAGTTTCGGATAAGGCTGCGATGCAACAATCCTCGAGCAATGCCATAGGTGATCTTCATGTTGATGGCACCGAAATCGATCTTGTTGTTGATTTTACTGGTGTAGGTGCCAACGAAGTATTCTCAGATTCGGAGTCGGAGAACGGAGAATTCAACGAACACTCGGGTTCGTCAGCTACAAATTCGTCTAATTCGGATTAATTAAAACTTTTATAATTCAGAAAGATATTATATCTGTTGTAATGTTTAAGAGAAAATATTTTTTAGTAAGTTTAAGTACTTTAAATATTTTGTCATATGTTTTATTTTATTTTAATGAATGTTTCAAAGTGAATATTTTTTTTAAAAAAAATATTCAATATTTTTTTTAAAATATTATAAGTTAGAAAGATATTATATATTTTGTAATGTTTAAGAGAAAATATTTTTTAGTAAGTCTGCGTACTTTTAAATAAAATAGTTTTTCTGGTCCGACGGATTTCTGACCGGTTTCAGTAGGAATTTTCTGACCGGTTTCCAACCATTATTGTGGTCGGAAAGGATTTTATATATTCAGAAACGCATTAACCCTAATCCCTGTCCTCCCCCTCTAGACGAAATCGCGTCCTTGTTTCATCCCTATCTCCGTCGATCTCCCCTCCGTTCTCCGTCGCTCTCCCCCTCCGTTCGCCGTCGCTCTCCCCCTCCGTTCGCCGTCGCTCTCCCCCTCCGCTCTCCGTCGCTCTCCCCCTCCGTTCTCCGTCGATCTTGCGGTCCCTTCATTCCGTCGAGCTCGCGGTCCCTTCATTCTATCGAGCTCGCGGTCCCTTCATTCCGATCTCTCTCCCTCTCTCTCTCTCGAAAATCTCAGCCGAAAGATGTAAGTTTTATGACTTTCGTCTGTTTAGTTTTGGTTTTAGGGTAAATGATTTCTCGTTATGATGATGATAGATAGCTTCTTGTCCTGCTTCGTCTGAATGGTTGATTATCGGGTTTGATTATGGAAATATTTCCCGTCTATGATTTTGAGAGATTCTTGGTCTGCTTCGTGTAAATGAATCATCGGTTTTTATTTTGTCAAATGATTTGGTCGGTTATGTCGTTAACTCTGTGTCAAAAACATTTCAATTCTTGTTCTAAGTGTTAATTTTTTTTTACTCGAGGTCTTATGCGGATTTTCTCGCCGGTTCTTTTCCATCTTCCTCGTCTGCTGGTCTGGGTTCCCCGGCTACACAAGGAACAAGTGTCCCTCAGCCACAGCCAGCATCAATCATCGAGGATAGGTTACTGAACGAGTTGTTGGTGGCACCAGGACGAGAGTTGCTTCCTAAGCTGAGCCCAAATGGAGAACCAAATACTAGCTGGTAAATTTTGAATTCTTTATCTAATCATTTATTGTTATAGGTTTAGGCGCAATCGCAATGCAATTTGCAAGTCGATTTTGAAGTGCTTTCACAGTCTCCTTGAGTTGCCTTATCCGACGTATGCACATGTTCCATTAGAAATTCAGAAGATGTGGCTCCGTTCATTTGCGGTAATGTCTTTTTGTAATGTAAATGTCCGCTTGGTTACAGATTAACTTCGACTTATGCATATGTTTGTTGTGTTTGCACGTTCATTGCAGCAAGATTGGAACTGGGACCCTCCTTTCACCAATGATGTGCGGACAACCTTTAATTTGCAGGCTAGAAAGCAGTACACGAGCAACGTGACTGAGTGGAAGAAAAAGTGGAGGCTGAAGAAGGATAAACCCATATGTCTGAATCAAGATGTGTGGGACGGGTTTAAAGCCTATTGGCAGCTCGATGCTACTGCACATATTGCAGCTACCAATTCTGGTAATAGAAGAAGCAAGCGTGGTGGAAAAGGTGAAGCAGTACACAATGGTGGTGCTAAGACACGAGAGGAACGTGA
>NC_027751.1:34644327-34650386 GCF_000695525.1 Brassica oleracea var. oleracea
AACTTAGAATTTTAGGATTCGTTCTCAAGCTTGTAATATAGGTTTGGTTTCACTTCGGTAGAACTGTCAGTTTGAATTCAGTTAAGGGTTGTCTGACTTTGTATATAGAAAAACAGACACCGACCCAGTTTATTTCTTCTTCAGTTAGATTTTGGAGTTTTCTCCAGCCAAGAACTTAGAATTTTAGGATTCGTTCTCCAGCTGCTTGATATGTTAACAAGTTATATTTATAGTTCTTATAACATTTTTAATTCTTTCTACTCTTCTTTTGTAGAATGTTCCTATTAAGAAGGGTCGTCGGTATGGTATCGGTCGTACCTCCGAAGCTATCTCAACCTCATCATCTCAGCACTCTGTTTCTTCCTCGAGTATTCTTCAGTACATGGATCGGATGAAGACGGAGCTTGATGAAGAGCGGACAAAACGTCGAGCTATTGAGGAAGAGCTTCGTCGCGTGACCGTTTTCATTTCCAACCTTTGCCCCGAGCAGTTCTCTGCAACTCAAACCCAGCCGGACTCTGCAACCCAAAGCCCCGACGATCGATGTTTCTAGTAAGGAACTTTGGTTTTTTTTTACTTGCTGGACCTTTGCCAACCGTTTTGGTATGTTTTTTTTAACTTGTTTTGGTGTTATTAATCACTTTGGTATGTTTGTACAATCTATGACCATGTAAATTAATTACTTTATGTATGTTTGTTTAACTTTGCAAATTTTATTATATAAATTCGACTTTTAAAATTCGTGTGATTAATCACTTTGGTATGTTTGTACAATCTATGACCATGTAAATTAATTACTTTATGTATGTTTGTTTAACTTTTCAAATTTTATTATATAAATTCGACTTTTAAAATTCACAATTGAACTACCATTTCAGTATTTTATATTTCAAACCGAAATAAGCATTTCTGACCGATGAACCTGTCAGAAATATCCGACCGATGAATCCGTCAAAACTTTCTGACCGTAATTTCCGTCAAAACTTTCCGACCGTTATTTCCGTCAATATTTTCTGACCGAAACACCCGTCAAACGTTTCCGACCGCTACTATGGTCAAAAGTTTCTGACGGATATTTCTGACGGACGTTCCGTCGAAAATTTCCGACCGAAATAATTCGTCGGTTTTCGGTCAGACATATTTGACCGTTTCTGACCGCAAAAAAATTTCTGACCATATAGATCTGACGGTCAGATCCGTCGGAAATCCGTCAGAGCAGGCCATTTCCGACCGTTTTCCAACGGATATGACGGTCAGAAATTACTCATTTTCTTGTAGTGGTAGTGCAAGGTATTTTGAGATAGAGGATTGGGTTTTTTCTGTTTTTTTTTTAAAATTGCAGCCTTACAGACATCAATCAGTGGTCAATAGACTATCACACAATATTTCACTGAAGTACTACGGTCCTTATAAAATATTGGATAAAATAGGACCAATAGCTTACAAGCTACAACTACATGCACTTTCACAGGTTCACCCGGTGTTTCATGTGTCTCAACTGAAGAGATTAGTGGGGAATGTTATGACTACAAACCAATTACCTACTGTGGTAAGGGACATAATGATTAAGGAGCCATAGTTTTGTTTGGCACAGAAGACGGTACAAAGTCAAGGTCAAACAACAACTATGGTATTGATTCAGGAGGTAAATAAGTCAGCAGATGAAGTAACATGGGTGTACTTGTTTGATATTCAACAGAAGTATCCACGGTTTCAAATCTAACCCTGTGTGCAAGGTTGTCTAAGGAGGGAATTTTTGTTACATGCATAGGAAGGATATGCATAATAACAAGTGGCAGAATAAGAGTGGACGCGGAGAGAAGTTTGTTGAGGTCGTTAGGCTGTTAAGCACGGATCAATCAAACTACGATGTGTGGCATCTACTGACGAGTGTTCGTTTTATAAAACTATTTTTTTTATATTTTCACTTGATTCATTCAGAAAAGTATTGTAAACATCTTTTTCTTGTTCTATAACAATTTTGTAGTTCAATTGAGTTCGTACTTGTGAGAAGATCCTTCTTAGTCAATGATTTTCTGCACTTTGAGTTTCGATTTGATGTTTTAGAAACATCGAATTGAATTAGTAACAATAGCTTACATTATCTGTAATTTATAATCCGAGGAAAATTTGACATACGGAAAACAAACAGAATGGATGCATGAACATGATCATGAACATCTTGTAGTGAGGATGCAAAAAAAGAATAAATTGTTCGAGATGGAAGCACTATCATTTTTATATTTCAACCACCATTCAAGACCGTCCAAGTTCAAGCTGATCAACAACTAAACAAGTAGTTTGTGTAGTTTGTGCATGCTCGTTTCCTTACCTTTGGTTTGTTCGACTAGATTTTCCAAATGAAGGTTTTTAACGAGACCATAAGCTACTTCACATTACTTGGTTGTTGATCTACGGTCCAAACAAGACATATATATCTTATATTTATTTTTTTTATCTAAGTTTCTAAATTCAGACTTTAATATTTAAGTTGGTCTTTGTGTTTTTTCCAAGAGGAGGTTTTTTTTACTCCTTGTATTTTTTAGATGCTGTGCATGTAATATTTCCTGATCGAAATCAATAAGATATCTATCTAATTTTTTTTAATCAAAAATCTCTCTATAAGTTTAGATCAAGTTGGTGTGTAATATCCAACAAATCAAAATTCAATCTCTTTGGTGTATTCTATGTAGAGAAGGAGAACTAGGAGTATCAAGAGCCTTTGCATCTCATGTGTCACCATTCGATCAGCAAGGCTTATCCCCTCTAAACCGTTCTAGAGTGACGAACTTGGTCAGATTTACATTGTAAATAGTGAGTGGTTTTGTTTTGTGGTGACATTAACCACATCTTCAAAGCATACAACTAAAACAGTTGTCCGTTTTTGGAATGTAACAATGAAAATACAAAATATCATTATAAATCAGACATTTGATTTAAGAGAGAGTGTGTCCAAAATTTGATGCTTCCAAAACGACATAACTGAACTTAATATTAAAAAGCTTCTTTCCAGTGAAAAATAAAACTTTGTAGAGTTACACCTCAAAGTGAGTGTCCCTAAAGGTCTCAGGCTCTCAGCTATGAGTAATGCAAGACAAAGCTAGATTGCATCTTCACCACACTTGTGTCTTCTCCTCAGACAGTGAACCGAGTTCTTCTAGAATCATCCTATATATATACGTAAACCACATTTTAGTAAGCCACGTAAGATGAACAAAAGATGATTAGCCTCTATGTGGAGAAAGTTAAGTTACATGGTTAGTGAAAGTTATCTTGTCGGTGACATCAAGTATCTCCTTCCACTTCTTCCCAATACCCATCTGGATTTGCAATAACAAACAACAAAGTAGTAATTTCATCAGACAGATTCATAAACCACACTTCGACATATTACATTACTGCCAAGTTCTAAAGAGATGGCCTCTAATAAATAGAGCTACGTTTATACTGCGAATGAACTAAAAAAAGCAAGACTAATAGATATATCGTTAAACAAACATATACTTTCAATGTATATAAATATTAATCTTGAATGGTAATTCAAATCAGAAGAAGTATCTCGATCGATAAGAAGCTGGTGAAACTCCAAAGGATAAAGAAACAAGATAGTTATCCATTCTAAGTGTGTGTATCGAAGAGAATATTAACATAGTCAACAGCTTAAACTGTTTTACTATAGTAAGCAATTAACACATTCAACAACGCTAACATATTGTACAAGCATACTTCTTCGTACACCACCAGTACGCAAAACAAAAAATTGGAACAAGATAATCAAACAATAATGGGAGATCGCACCGGACAACAAGTAGAGGAAAACAGCAATCGAACAACACCATAGTGAGAGAAGACAAGCATCATACCAGAACAGCTTCATTAGATTTGGTCCTTGTCCACAAGGAGAGCTTGTCCTGCTTAGGGCGCGCACTAGCAACCACACCACAAATCTCATCAGCCTCATCAAATTGCTCTCCGACAAGAGCCATCAACTGCCAGAGAAAACATGTCATTACCAGATGCAATATTATCTAAACTACAAGAAAAAGGGGAAGAAGATGAGTACAGTTTCAAGCCAAGCCTTGTCTAAAGCAGGCTTCCTGTTGTTGGCAACAACATAAGTCCACTTTCCGCCATTAGCACACTCAGGATCTTCCCACTTGGGCTCAACACCAGCTTTGAACATGTGAATTTCAGCATTCGCCGTCAATTTGCTAGGGATGAATATAGTCTCGTGCAAACTGCGAAAGAAGATGTAGCTTTCTAAGAAAATCACAGATCGCTAACAATAAAAGGAGAAGAGAAACAAACCCCCAGAAATCTTGGACGGTGTCGAAGGTATAGGCTTTGCGAAGGGAGGCTCCCCAGGCGGCGCCTTGCTTAGGTTTGGATTGGTTATCGAACCAGAAACTCCACTTTCTTTCGAGCTTGTGAGCAGGCTGCTTCTCCGTCGTCTCTGTTGCCCGTACTTCCGCCGCCGCAAGGGCTTCGTTCACATCCTCTGTCGCCATCGCACTCGATCGGTCAAACAAAGAGAGAGATTGTGATTTGTGAAGAGAGTTTTGGAATGGAATGTTACTTTCCAAGGGTTCACCAGTCCCTATTTGGGTTAATTTTGGGCCGGTCCAATACAGACCATTACTAGACCAAAGGGCACTTGGAAGTTGGAACTACTGTAGGAAAAAAAAGTCAGTTTTGGGTTTTAAAGACCTACGTTCTCAATTAATTGATACTAAATTTTAATCAGTGCATCTGCGCACGAGTGCTATCTCAATTTATAAGAACATTGTTGACGTTCCAATGTATACACACTATGCTCAGAAACTAAGTTGCTCCCCGGTTGGGTGACCATTCGCAACACTTTGTACTTATCACTGCTTGCATCGTATCCCAAATGCATGTAACATTTCATTGTACCATGGTCAAAACGATGATCCTCGGGTAAGTTTAAGGACTATGGATTATGTAATCACTAAGAGAGGTTCTTGATATCGTCATCTCGTGTCTGGACACTACTGATGATGAATCATTTGATACTTGAGAAGTATCAGGCGACGAAAAGAAGAGCAGTTCATTTTCGCTGTAACCAACGTTTGAAGGTGAGAAGGATACGAGGTCGAGAGATTGACATTGACATGAAAGTTTTTATTAACATTTGGCTGCGGATTATGGAGTACCATGTATTTGATACACATGTGAACTCGACAAGGGATTTTGCAGGAAACTTTAAGAGTATATCGCTTATTAGATCAAGAGGAATTGAGTCCAAGCTATGTCTGAAGGTTGTGATCACTCCTTCGTTATTGTTGTCTTCTATCTCCTTTGCCTTCATGGCGACAGGACAAACTCAAAGCTAAAAAACATACAACTTTTTATGGCACGTCTAAAAACAAATCTAATATATAGAGTTATCTCAATAGAAAAGACATAGTAATCAGCGATAGTAATATTACCTCGTAAAATTTACAAATTTCTTGATGGTGCTTTCTACTCTTGTTCACAAGTTATGACCTTAAATATCAATTATAACTTATCCACACCATTTATAATAGAAGACAGACAATAGATATGCCTCCACAACTATGATAATTACTCTAAAAGGATGACAGGAAGGATACATATGATAACAAATCCTTCTAGATATTTTTCCCAAATTATGTTAACTAGGTGATACCCGCGCCTTGCGCGGGATGAATAGACTAAAATATCGAAGTTATATTGTTATATTTTAGTTGTCCAGAAAAAAATATTGTTATATTTTATTAAAATTATATTGGTTCTGGAATACATAAAAATTGTAGAAGAATAAAAATAAATTTAAGTAAATAATATGAGGTTAAAAAAGTAAATAATATGAATTTTATAATTTAGTGGACTGATTAGGACTCGAAATTGTAAAAGAGACCAATTATTAAACCTTAATATTCATTATGAGTCAAAATACATGGTTTGGGTTAACTCTTAGTCACTTGAGATATCCATATTTTGTGAAATAAACTCAATCACAATACCTAAGAAGATTGGAAGCTGAATCGAGTGACTCAAATCTCGGGAAATTCGAA
>NC_027751.1:34651585-34709574 GCF_000695525.1 Brassica oleracea var. oleracea
CCTAATGTTATATATTTTTAGTAACAGATACTTTTTTTTGTCTTTGGTTCCTTTGTCTTTCACGTAACTTTAGTGTATATGCTAATGTTATATATTATTAATAACAGTGATTGTTAGCAAAATAATTTTTTCACGATATTACCAAACTGTTATATATTATTTTACACGTTTTTTGTAGTTGTCATCCTCATATGGATTTTTTATTGTGTTAGTGAATGAGTAAGTTTTGGTCATTGAAATTGAAATGTCGAGTTTTTAATATAGTGTAATTTATATTATATAACATAAATTTGTTTATTTCAATGTACATGATGAATACGTTTTCAAAACTTAATATATGGCTCAACGATTATTTTAGAACACAGTTGTTATACCATAGATGAATCTACATAAAATTCCGGATTTGGTTAAGACAAATAAATTAGTTATTTCTGGTTTAGCTAATGAATGTCAGATAGAATAATTTCGGTTCTATACCAAACATATAGTATAATTTTGCCTATTTATAATGAGTAATGGCATTACATGTAATTGATCTAGGCAAGGGAGAGCTTTTAATGTAAGGTTGTGAGAAGAGTCCTAGTGATGACACCTAAGTAATGGCATTTTGGTTAATCACACATGAGGATAAGATTATTTAATAAGAGTGCTCCTCAAATAATATAAAAGGGATTATGTTAATAGGATATATATGATAACAAATCCGTATTTTATAGAATTGTTATACATTTCTATTTACTTTTTCTTGTTTTCATATTAATGGTTTACTTGCTAACATTGCTATTTTGTCTTTTGTCTGTTAAAAGGTTATTATTTTATTACTATCATTTAAAAAATTGTTAATACCTATTATTATTTGTCTTTATTTTGTAGAGATCCCTTTCTAAAACCACTAGGTCGTTTTCCGCGCTACGTGCGGATAATTACTATTTAAATTTTATTAATGATTTTGTTGTGTAATCATCAAATATTGTAGATTCTTCTTGTGTTCATAAACTATCTAGTATGTAGGATATAGTATAAGAAGAGAGACATACTCTGATTTTTGTTGTTTGAATTTTGCATATATCTTTATTTTCTTGCACTTTTGTAATAAAATATTTCTATTCGTTTGCCAAAATGCAGTAGAACCTATATAAATTAATAATGTTGGAACTTTGAAATTTTATTAATTTATAAAGATATTATTTTACAAAAGTTCCCTTATTTAGATTTTTTTTAAGATATATTTATTCTAAGATAAGAAAAATATTTGATTTTAGTGTATAGACATTAATTGTTATTTTTTTGAAATTTGACATTTATATTAATTTTAATATATTATTTGGTGTATATAATATATATCGCATATAACTTTAGTGAGGTTTTAGATATAATATTACTAAATCTCATCAAAAAATTATTAAGTGTTGAGAAAATATAAAAATAATTATATTGTGAATATAAAAACAATATAATAGTAGGTTCTTACTTATATAAAATATGCATATATAGAAATTGTTAATTTATAATTTTAATGAGACAATATATTTACATAGAATTTTATAAAAAAAATATTATCTTATTATTTTATCGATTTATGTCAGATTTTGAACCGGCCCAAGTTGAGATCAGCTAAATTTATTAATTTATAGAGATTATCAATTAATCAAATATTAATTTATAAAAGTTCTACTGTACCAAAATTGAGTTCAGAATACATAGAAAACTCGTAAGATGTTGCGCGGAAAATTGTTCTCGGTTGTGTTTTCTTAATGATAATCTTCACCTCATCATTATCTTTAGTTGACCATTTAATTTTATTTTTCTTAGGGCAATTTTTTATATTGTTACCTAGGACGTAAATTATGAAAACTACTTCCTATTACAATTTTTTGAAACTACATTTTTAAGATACTAGTATACCATTGCTGCAGCTTAATAAAATAACTTAAAAATTTCTTTCATTTAAATACCTAGATACTAATTCAAATAATAAAACATCTTTTAAATAAATAATCTTAATTGATCAGAAACATTCTCCTTCAAATTTAATGGTAAAGGATTATTTCTTCGTTCATATGCACTTCACTGATCTTGTTCTAAATTCATAAATTTCTTATTTGTAAGTCAAATTTTAAAAGTCGAATTATAGAATAGGGGATATGGCCAATACATAATTGGACGACAAAATTCAGCTGTTTTTCAAAAATAAAAAATAAGATGATAGATGTTCTATTCGGAATCATGAGACTCATCAATTATTTTCGAATTGATTGTAATAAACATTAGCAAACAATTCACCTTACTATTACTTATCTCAGCATTTTCCTGAACACATAACAATGAAACTTATATACAAAATATGGTATTAATTGTGATATCCTTCAAGTACGACTGAAATTCTTACCGTAAACAACAATACAATGTAGTATGGTTCTCTTTGGATTTGGGAGATCCAACGTTTTGAGAGTGGATCCTACGTCTTCCATATGTATACATTAAATGAAACTGAATCTTTGGGCCTCTATGTTAACATAAATAGTAGCTTTAACAACACATCACACTGTGTTACAAATAAAAAAAACAACACATCACACTTTGCAGTCTCCTTGAAATGTTACATGCTTGTAAGAAAGCTTCCCAAGTTGTTGGACTGCCGTTAGTAGAGCTATTGCCTCAGCTTCCAGTGAGGTGTTAGTAGGATCCAGTGAGGAATTTCCTTGGAAGTACTTGCTTCCATCTTTCTTGTACATTGTCTAACCTATTTCTATTTTTTTTCTCATTTGACGATATCCATGACGTATCTACTATGCAAGTGTATACTTTTCCTTCTCTCAGGATTTCCTCTTTTGTCTTCTTTTCTCTCTCTCTCTCATGGAAAGCTTGAGGGTTGTCTTCTTCTTTCAAGTTTATATTCATTGCCTCCTTCCATAACTTGAAGTCCATGATCGCATTCTTTATAAGGTGGATTCTATGTTCTATATTTTTTTCAAATATAAGCATGTTTCCATATTCTCCACCCTATAAACATATTTATGCTCTCATCTTGCTTCTCCTTTATCAAATCTTATTAAGGACTCCAAGTTTTTTTTTTTTGGTTTAACCTGGGGGTATCCCGGGCCTATGGAAGGGGCCAGACTAATCCCAAGGGGAGGTGCAGCCCACGGATAGACCCTCTCTCCGGGTATGCAAATGGGCCCTAAAACATGGACCCATATCCGTGTGGGGTGTCCAGAGACATCATGAGGTAGTTCCCTCCGGCAGGGTTCGAACTCGCAACCTGAGTGCAGGAAGGAGCCCGAGGGACTCCAAGTTTTAAAACAACATTATTGCAGAGCCAAACTTTGTATTTGACAACTTCCAAATTTCTGAGCTACCCTACATTCAAACACAGAGCATGGTTTAAAGTTTCATCTTTCTCTCCACATACCTGACAGTAGCTAACAGGTTGGGTCTAATTAAGACCCTCTTTTCAGAGGCAGTCGGGGGAATTTATTGTCTAAATATTGAATCTTCTTTTTACGTGAAGGAGTTGTATGTATGGCAAAAAAGATATCCTCATTATTAATTTAGGCTGGAAAAAACTTAACCAAATAAGTATATGTTTGCAGAAAGAAAAAAAAAACAACACGGAGAGATGTAAAATAAAGAAAAGCTTTAGTCAAATCTCAAACAGAATTAGGAAGATTGAAACTTCAATGAAGGCGCAATTTCTGAGATGAGTGGTGGAAGCTCTACTCGCCATGTTTAGAACGCTTCGCTTTCTTTGGTTCTTCACTGTTACAGGTACTTTTGTCCCCCTCGGCAGCAAGACTTCAACAGGCTTTGGAAGATGCACAAACATCATTTGCAGACAGCAAGGCTACTTCAGACGTTGGAGCAAGTGGGTTTTCATCTGATGATGCTACAGGTGGAAGAACTGCTGGAGAGAGAACCTTTGTGACAATTATAGTCTGAGTCTTTCCTGTTAAGTTGTACTCAGATACCTTGACACTGAACTTATGTGTCTGGCCAATGGTGTGATTAAAGCTTGGGGGACAGGCATCTCATGGTCATCAGCTCCTATTTTCATCAGCCTAACATTCCAGAAAAAGCAATGTGAAATTAAATAATCAATTGGTGATGTATATTTCGATGGCAAGTTACCTCAAAGTAGCTATCAACTAATCCTGAGCCATGCTTCCTAGTCTACTCACGTCCTGCATCACCAAGAAGGGCGAAGACAGCCTGATCGTTATTGTCGTAGACAGAGATCTTCGCTAGGTACCTGTCACTAAGAGAAAACAGGAGTTAATTCCAAACAAAACATAAGTTATTAACAAGTTTAGAGCTCATACTGTGCAACACTGATTACGTTAATGTTGCCATATTTTGGGCACATCAATGAAGAAGGACCTCTGGTGGCCTTAGTTTTACAGTCACTGCAGGCAATGTAATACCAAGAAGAGTAACACAGAACATCGTCAATTGTGGCCATGCACCCAAATAAATCATTGCAATCGTGTTAAAGGAGGTGATTTTAGTAGCTAAGCATCTCGTTTTGAATGAGAAATCTAGAGCAGTAATTTTACCTTTGCAGATTCCTGCTTGATGTAGGCGAATATTTTCCTAATAGTCATTGTCTCGGCCTTAGTTACTACCTCCGCATTAACAGATTAGCAATCTCTGGGCTAGAACCCAACCTGAGACAATTACAAAACATTACCTTTGTCAGTCACTGGAGTGAAGCTACATTTAAGCATCACTCGAAAATGTCAAAACATAAAACTGTTCCATACAGAAACACTAACCAGTTGAAATAATCGATGGTTGGTTGGATATCGTAGTCCATGAAAACTGATAGAGTCTTGATAGCGATAACTCTGTAATCTCTATGATTTGTATTAAGAATTAATGAAAAATGAATAACTTGAAGTACAATCTGGAATTACAATCTCATAGCGATCATAACTTCAGATCATCGTTCTCATGGCGAACGAGAAGTTCTGACTCATATCGTCAAGAACATACAACAACAAGCATAAAGAATCTAAATGCGAATACAAGTTTATTTAAAGCTGAATCCTTAGCTCTCCTTCTTCACTTGGCTTTTCCGGATCTAACGGCAAAGCCTCTGGCTGACTCAGAAGGTTCGCCCAAGTCTTATGAATTCCCAACGTTCACTGCCATGTCATCTCCTCTTCTTGAATCACTTTCAGTCTTCTTCCTGCGCACGTAAGACTGATGGTACCTATCAATACCTCGCCCATCGAAACCAAGCTTGCCCTCAAGCTTGTAAGAAGGAAAACGTGCAACAAACTCCCGTGAAGACACCCATGAATCATCCGTGATAGGCCGGTCTTTCCAATGAACCAACAACTCCAAAGCCCCTGTTTCATTATGACGTTTAGCTAACAACTCCTCCGGACTCCAATCATCAAACTTCTCTCCCAAACACTCCGGTGGTAATGTGGAAACCACACTGTGATCACCTATCATCTTCTTAATCTGTGAAATATGAAATACTGGATATATACGAGATCCAATTGGTAACTCCAATCTGTAAGCTGTTTTACCAATTCGCTCCAACACCTTATAAGGACCGTAAAACTTCGATGCTAACTTCTGAAAGAACCTCTTTGAAACTGATTGTTTTCTGTAAGGTCTCAACTTAAGATAAACCAAATCTCCCACTGGTAACTCCACGTCTCTGCGATGCTTATCAGCTTGTCGTTTCATTATCTCTTGAGCGCGCACCAAGCTCTCTTTCAACGTCAACAACATTTCATCACGCTGTAATAAGGATTCTTCCAAATCAAAATTCTTCGTGGAACCAAACTCAAACTTCACCAACTTAGGAGGATCCCGTCCATACATAACCTTGAAAGGTGTAGCCTTAAGCGCAAAATGAAATGATGTATTGTACCAATACTCAGCCCAAGAAAGAAACTGAGACCAAGTTCGAGGATGAGCTGAAGTGTAGCATCTCAGATAGGTCTCTAAACAACGATTCAACACCTCCGTTTGTCCATCTGTTTGAGGATGAAAAGCTGTACTGTACTTTAAGCTTGTCCCTGCCAATTTGAAACAATCACGCCAGAAATTACTCAAGAACAATCGATCTCTGTCAGATACAATACTGCTAGGATAGCCATGAAGTCGAACTATCTCCATAACAAACTTTTTCGCCACATCCGCTGAAGTAAATGGATGTTTCAGTCCTATGAAATGAGCACCTTTACTCAACCGATCCACTACTACCAGAATAACGTTGATGCCATAAGACGTGAGAAATCCTTCTATAAAATCCATACTTATGTCTTCCCAGATCTGATTTGGAATCGGTAAAGGTTGTAAGAGCCCTGCTGGAGACAAGGTTGAATGCTTATGAGTTTGACACACTTCACAAGCTGCCACATAATCTTGAACTCGCTTCTTTATGCCTTTCCATGTAAATGAACTCTGAATCCGCATAAGCGTTTTCAAAACTCCTGAATGACCCCCATCTTACTGTCATGACACTCCCGTAGAATCACTTCAATGAACCTTGAAGTCTTAGGGATCACTAGACGCTTCTTAGACTACAATCTCCCATCAATCACCAACAGTTTAGTCGAAATTAATTTTCCTGAATCCAACTGAGATATCAAACTCTGAATAGAAGTATCCTCTCCAATCTCTTTATACAAATCTTCCCATTGCAACACCCGAGGCACTGTCAAAGCTAACAACAACGATGAAACAGCCATACATCTTGATAATCCATCTGCTGCCTTGTTCTCACATCCTGGTTAATAAAATATCTCAAAATCAAACCCCAACAATCGAGTTAACCACTTCTGATACTCCATATTCACTTCTCTTTGTTCCAACAAATACTTAATGCTTCGTTGATCAGTATGGACTTGAAATTTTCGCCCCAAAAGGTAATGCTTCCACTTCCTTACAGCCATAACAATCTCCATCAGCTCCCTCTCATATGCCGGCTTAAGCTGTTCCCTTTCAGTCAAAGCATGACTAAAGTAAGCAATCAGTTGCTTATCTTGCATCAAAATCGCTCCTACTCCAAAGCCAGATGCGTCTGTTTCCACAATGAATATCTTCTTGAAATCAGGTAAAGCTAAAACCGGAGCTTTTGTCATCTTCTCTTTTAACTTCTGAAAACCTTCTTGCGCTTCATCAGACCATTGAAACTTGTCTCGCTTTAATAAATGTGTCAGAGGCCGTGCTACAATTGCATAATCCTTTACAAATCTTCTATAATATCCTGTTAAGCCCAAAAATCCCCGCAATTGCTTCACTGATTTTGGAGTGGCCACTTATGCATAGCTTCCGTCTTTTGACCATCTGTACCAACTCCATCTTTTGAGATTATATGGCCTAAATATTCAACTTGACCCACTCTAAATGAACATTTCTTTCGATTTGCAAATAGCTTCTGGTCTTGTAAAACACGCAACACCCTCTATAGATGTTGAACATGTAAACACACAGTCTTGCTATAAACAAGGATATCATCAAAGAAGACAAGGACAAAGTCTCGTAAGAACGGTTTGAAGATCTTGTTCATAAGCGCCTGAAACGTAGCTGGTGCATTAGTCAATCCAAATGGCATGACTAAGAACTCGTAATGACCTTCAATTGTTCTAAATGCAGTCTTACTGATATCTTCTTCCCTCATGCGGATTTGATGATACCCTGATCTTAGATCCAATTTTGAGAATACGCAAGCACCATTCAACTCATCAAGTAACTGGTCAATCACTGGTATTGGATACTTGTCAGGAACTGTGGCGCGATTCAAGGCTCTATAGTCCACACAGAAACGCACTCCACCATCTTTCTTCTTAACCAATAGAACCGGATTGGAGAAAGGGCTTGTGCTTGGTCTAATAATTCCTCACTCCAACATTTCTTTGACCATTTGCTCCATCTCCATCTTCCTTGCATGAGGGTAACGGTATGGATGAACTGATACTGCAGACACGCCAGGGACTAAAACGATTGCGTGTTCCTGCCCACGAATGGGAGGTAAACGCACTGGCATAGCAAAGATATCTCCAAATCTATCCAACACCTTTGGGAGTTCTTCAACAATATCTGGTACTACAGATGTCACTGCTGTAGTAGATAACTGTACTTCCCTCCTA
Organism: Brassica oleracea var. oleracea; assembly: GCF_000695525.1. Classification (NCBI taxonomy): domain Eukaryota; kingdom Viridiplantae; phylum Streptophyta; class Magnoliopsida; order Brassicales; family Brassicaceae; genus Brassica; species Brassica oleracea. The sequence continues at coordinate 34,659,697 of NC_027751.1, forward strand.
GTTAAACTACTAGAGCGCCTAGGAGACAATGACTTGAGAGAGAGTTTATTGTTGTGTAATTCCAAATCTCCTAACAATGTAACCCTCTCCCCTTGGTAAGTGAAAGTGATTTCCTGCGACCTCCAATCCACTTCACACCTACCCAAGGTTTCCAGCCATTGAACACCTAAAATGACATCAACATTTCCCAGCTCTAAGGAGATAAAGTCTGATGTGAAAACAGTATCACTGAGAACGAAATTAACTGCTCGGCATACTCCCAATGCTTTCACAGATAACCCATTCCCTAACTGCACATCTAAGCTACAAGCTGCAGAAATTTCTAAATGTAGCTTCTTCACAACCGCTGGAGAAATAAAGTTGTGGGATGCTCCACTGTCGAGCATGACCAATACCTCCTTCTGATTAATTCTCCCTCTCAATTTTGTTGTTTTGGGAGAAGAAATCCCAAGAAAAGAATTGTAAGACAGAGTCATCAGTTCTTGTTCTTGTTGTAAATCTTCACAAAAGAGTGCCTCTTCTTCTTGATCCAAAACTTCAACTTCCCATCCATTAAGCAATGATAGAATACGTAACTCCTTGTTAGGGCAAACATCAGCGTGAGCTCTTGACCAAGGGGCTTTGCACTTAAAGCAAATTTTATCTCGTCTCATTGCAGCCAACTCAGCATCAGTGTGCTTCTGTCTTGGTCTCTGAAACTTCGGTTGAATATTCTCTTTGTTTTGCACCACGTCTCCTTTATTCTTATCATTAACATGCCACTTTGTAGCCACTGTTGTATACCTGTCTCCTGCGTTGTGGCGTCGCTGATTATTGCTCGAGGTTTTTGTTGCATTGCTCACCACTTTGCAGAACACACTGGTCTCCATCCTTAACACCGCTGAAATGTAGTTCTGTAAACCTTGCGGGTCTTTCATTCTTATGACTTCTTTCATATCTGTACTCAACCCATTATAAAAGATATGTTCCAATAAATGATATGACAGTCCTGGCACCTGAGCTGAAAGCGTCTCAAACTCCGTAACATACTCTGAAACTGATCCTACTTGTTTCAAAGCAAACAAACGAGTTTCTGGTTCTTCATCAATGGATTCTGAAAACCTGAGCATCAATCTCTGCTTAAAGTCTGTCCAGCTCCGAAAGCCCCCACGACGTCTTACCCAACCAAACCATTTCTTCAAAGCTCCTTGTAAACACAGTGGAACCAAACCCATCTTTGCTTCATCACTATATCTTCCCAAAGCGTAAAAATATTCAATATCTCCAATCCAATCAGAAACACCAGTTCCATCACAACAAGGCATCTCAACTTTCTTTAACACACTCTCTCTATTTGCTAGATTCAATCCCTCCGCTCGATAACCTAGCGGATTACTTCCATCTTGTTCCGAGAAAGAGTGATTCACCTGAGATGTGTTTCTGTACCTCTCCGATGGCGAAGTATTGGTGTGAATCGGCATCTTCCCTATCGACTTCATCATTGCTTGAACCGATGTATTCAGCTCCGTCATCATTGATTGTAGCAACTCGACCGTTGAATTTTTCGCTGTATGCTCCTCCGTCAATCGATTCACACTCTTAGTTAAATCGAAGACCTGCGTCTTCCATTCCAGCTCCGCCTCATCGAAATAGTCACCGTCGCTCTCCTGTAACGCTGCTGGATTCGGTTTCATCGTCGTCGCTATGCTCGAACTTTTCACCGAACCAATGATAGAGTCTTGATAGCGATAACTCTGTAAACTCTATGATTTGTACTAAGAATCAATGAAAGATGAATAACTTGATGTACAATCTGGAATTACAATCTCATAGCGATCATAACTTCAGATCATCGTTCTCATGGCGAACGAGAAGTTCTGACTCATATCGTCAAGAACATACAACAACAAGCATAAAGAATCTAAATGCGAATACAAGTTTATTTAAAGCTGAATCCTTAGCTCTCCTTCTTCACTTGGCTTTTCCGGATCTAACGGCAAAGCCTCTGGCTGACTCAAAAGGTTCGCCCAAGTCTTTTGAATTCCCAACGTTCGCTGCCACCATGTCATCTCCTCTTCTTGAATCACTTTCAGTCTTCTTCCTGCGCACGTAAGACTGATGGTACCTATCAAAAACCCTTGAGGATGACACTGAGCTGAGGGCGAGGGTACCTGTTTTTGTTGGTATGATCACTAAAAATAACACAAAGTAAGATGAGTAGTCAAACACAACAGAAAGATAAACATAACCTACCAAGCATTCGTCAACTCACTACTTGAAGAGCACACTATTCTGGATAAGCTAAATACTGTAGCAGACACGTAAAGCTCAAAAGGCCAACCTAAATATTCTAGTTACAGCTCTATGAAGTTTAAGTAGACAAATAACAAAACATTTCCCAAGTTTTACATGAAAAATAGAAGCATATACGTTTCTGTAATGATGATGAAATAACTATCACATTGGCAAACGATGACAAACAGTATGGCAAACATTTTACTTAATGATTAACATAATACAATGATAAATCAAACACAACAGCAGGATGAACCAGTGATCAACTTACTGCTGTAAGAGCTCACTATTTTGCATAATTCAATACTGTAGCAGAGACGTGAAGCTCAAAAGGCCAATCTAAATATTCTATTTGGAGCTCTTTAAATTTAACATAGATAAAGAACTAATAATTTCCCAAGTTCTACGTAAAAAAATATAAGCATATACGTTTTTGAAATGATGATCGAATAACTATCACATTGGTAACCTATAACAAACAATTCGGTAAAAATTTAACTTTACGATTAGCAGTGAGGTTGTTATGCTATAGGGAGAAATGGTACCTCCTAGACGTTTTGTGTTCACCGTCGTGACTAAAAGCACTGTGGGAGTGTTTTCATAGGCTATGAATTTCTTGCAGAAGTCTGTTGCAGCCTGGTTCCAAAGTTATAACTTCATAAAAGGTCCCTTGCAAAAGCTTATTAATAACGGCTTAGGTGCAGTTCAGCGAGGTCGTGATTCTATTAACAGGGAACACATACTCTCGTGATTGCAGATGTATAATAAGACGCCGCGTGGTTGCTATTTACACTTCGTCAAGGATGAGACGCCGTAAATAATCGTCCCTGGTTTGATGTGCGGCATGTATCTTAAGCATAGCTTGATGATATGATCACAGTGCCCTGTAGGAACATAAATTAATAACTGTTTTTGGAGATTGCTTTAGACACAGATGAATTTTTTTATGAGAAAATACACATACCTGTTCGTCGTCAATGAGGAGAAGTCCTCGTTTCTCGCCTCTTCCGATTCTGATGAACCTTCTGGGATGACCAGACTTGCCGGTGGAGACATGTGAGTTGCCGTTGGATTTCACCGCCACAGCTCAAGAATATATTGACGGATATTTTCGGACATTGTTTGGAAGTATGTCTCGACAAACCAGTTAGCAATCTATATATGAGAAGAAAGAGAGACGAAACGATAAAGAAGACATTCATAATTCATTGATGATGGAGCAGGGTAACGGAGATTAGAAAAAAAAAACGAATTGATGAAGACGAAGAGTTGGGGAGATGAACTTGCTCCGAATGTTAGGGTTACACAATATTGGACTGGATGTGGGCTGAAAGTAAATACAAATAAGAGACCAAATTGTACAAACACAAGATGTGAACTCAAGTCGACGGAAGTAGGTGATGTGGCAAAAACACTGTTTCTTATTGGCTGAATTTTTAATTTGACGTGGTGTGCCTCTCCGTTGAGGATTAAGGGCTTTTAGTATTGTAAGATAACTTCTATACATGTTTTCGATTAATAGATGCTCCCTCCATTTCATAAAATCCGTTTCATAAAGTTACACATGTTTTAGAAAAAAAAATTTGTTTTCAAATAATTCCTTTTTTTATACTTTTGATGCATGCTTTGTCAATTAATTATGTTTAGCGGAATATTTCAAAAATTTAATTGCACTTATTACAATTTTATTGGTTTAAAATTATGGGAAAAAATAATTACAAAAAATCATGCACATATAAATGAGATTTAATATGTTTTATTAATAAGTATGAAAAAAATAAAATATGTATTATTCTGAAATAGAATGAGTATTTGTCTGTGTGACTTTGTTCATACTTATTAATTTTGGATATTAAAAAATCAGTTGTTATATTCTTAGCCATTTGGTGGAACTATATATTGTATTTGCTTATAAATATAACAAATTAGTATCCTTGTTTCAATTACCACACATCCATTATTCCAAAACCAACTTTTTCTAGTTAGAAATTTATGTTTTTGCTAGGCTTACGATATAATTTATATGCCAAATAAATTTCAAAATTGCAACAATTATGTTTATTATATGATGCAAAAAATTTTACTTTAGTTTTTTATTCTTATAATTCAAATATATTGGTGTAAACTATATTCATATGGAAAAAGTATAATTTAAATATTTGTATAAGTCAGTCATGTTTTCGCTCCATGTATTATAACATATTTATTTGTATAAATATCCCTTTATATTAATTGAGAAACATTACAATATTTTTTTGTAGCAATGTGTCACCACTACGATGATTCTTAGAATCCTTTGAAAAATATGTCGGTCCATCTAAATATATATTATATTTTTTGTTAAACTAACTATTAAATTTATTAATCGTATACGAAATAATATTCTCTATTCTTTCCTTAAATAAAAGATATGAAATTACCCAATGTGATTAATATATATATACAATAATTAATGATTATTATTAATAAAGATTTGATAACAATTTTTGTATCTTTCCTCTTTTTATTTTTTATTTTATATTATTAAAATAAATTAAACAATCACATTGATCATATAATTAAAAAAATTAAATTTTTTCTTATATGTTATATTTTGAATTTTTGAAAACACCTATAAATTACTAAAAAGGTTAAAAGTCCCACAAAATTTTTATGATCAATGGTTTAACTTTTTTGTTATATATATATATATATATATATATAGATAATGATATCATTTAAATTAAATTGTATAACATATATAGATACATAAATATGTTAATTTCGGTATTTGCATTGAAAAATTATTGAGACCTTAATATTTTAATTTTGATATTTTCATTTAAAAAATTTCACATTAAAATTTTGTGACTAATGGTTTAAATTTTTTATTACAGAAAATATACAAATTTTCATAAAATCATATGAGTAGGAAGTCTCAATATTAAATATATATATTAAAGATATACTATATTTGTCAATATCATTGACATTTAATTATATAACATATAAAATAAAAAAATGATATTTTTATATTTACCAAAAAATATTGTAAATAAACAAGATTTATTGTTTTGATTTATGTGTTTACTCTAATTTAATTATATATAGAATACGTAAATAAACACAAAATAAATAATAATATATAAGCATTATTTGTATATATAATCTTCATTCAACACAAGTCGCGGATCTTAAGCTAGTATCTATATAGCATATTTAATTAAAAACCGGTGTGTTGATCATGGTAAGAAATCTATTTTATTAAAATAGGAGTACAAATAAAAAATAAACCCTAAGATTTACTATTTATTTACAAGTCTATGCCACTGAAATAATTAAGAGGTCTTCTTGTCTTTTTCTATTTTATTAAACCATTTTCTAAATCAATTATTGATCAAAATAATTACTTAATTACATTTTAATACGAGTAAGAAACTGGCTAATCCTAACTTTTATCATTTATTATATTTTTGTCAAATTAAACAACCATAAAACATAAATTCAATATGATAAATGTTTGTACAAACAAAAATTTAACATGATAAATTTAGTACATAAAATAGTTTTTTTATACTTATTATCAATTTTGATTCATAAAAGAAAATGTGAGGATGCATTGGTTATATTTTTAAAATATAAATGATACAATTGATGGTTTATAATACAAAATAAAATTACACAATATAAACTATTAAATTATTTTGTTTAGAAACGTCATATTAAAAAATGATTTAATACATGTAAATTTTAAAAATAGATATTATCCTTCATACAAAAAAATAATTATTTATAAATAAAAATAAAAATAAACATCCGCGCTGGTCAAGCTCCAGTGCTATCTTTTAAGAGCATGCACAAGGCATAATTTAATGTTGATCATGGATGTAAACGACTAAAGGTGTTACATTGACCTCGATGTTTCGGGTTTGTTAACCTTGATTAATACACGTAAACGGTTTAGTTAAGTTAGGCGTTGGGTTTTTGTTAGGCTGAGTGCTGTTGAAATATTGTATACTATATATGAATACGAAGTGGGTTAAATATATGCATATCTAGGGGCATGTTAAATGACAAAAGTGTCATTAACGAAGAGTTTAAATCTAAACTATTAAAATATGTGTACAAATAGGAAATAGCTTTGAGTTTTCCTCAAAATTTACCATCTCATGCCACTGGCATACAAAATGCCATTTCTTCGTATTAATAAACCGTAATTATTAAACCATAACATTACAAGACACAGTCGTTTGTTCTTAGTTATGAACCGTAAAATCACTAAACCATTAATAAACTCTAACATTACAAGACTATTGTTGGGGTAAAAAACGGACACGACGATGTTAACATCCAAATATCCATAAAAATCAGCATGAACGTTTTTACGAAAAGAAATCTTCGTAAAGAGATCTTTACGAAAAACTTTGCGGTAAAAACTTGCACTAATCTCAGTTGATTCGTCAAACTAAACACCAATAGTCCGAGAACACGTTCATGAAACGTCAGATAATGATCCAGACAAGGCCGCCACGTAGCGACCGGTCCGCGAACAAGCCGGTCACTACGTAGCGACCAACCAAGCCCCTCGGTCGGTCGCTACCGACCCGCGAACAAGTCGGTCGCTACGTAGCGACCGATCAAGCCTTTCGATCGGTCGCTAGGTAGCGACCGATCCAGCGCGGACCAGGTCGCTACGTAGCGACTGAACTGTCTCGGACGTCGACTAACGGGTACGACCCAAATCCGTGCATTCTCGTCTGTTCCTCAATGCTGGCTCCCACGTCCCACAGCCATATCACTTCTCACACCCTTCCGATCAGAGTTACCGTTGAAACTTTACGATAAAAACCGCGAGAACTTTTTTTTATCTAAAAGAAAATCGTAACAAACGTTTCATGTCGAAAGACGGCCCAACGAGGTCTAAAACGCGACTAGAAGCCCACTTACGATTCTTTAAGAATGAACCCATAGATGCTTTGTCGGTTCATGTTTTTTATTCTATAAAAAAATATAAAAGATAAGTTTCCGCGGATAAACATGAAGATCGGAAAAAATGGAATATCTCAATTTTTCACTTAAGACGGCTTAAGGGCAGGAAGGGAAAAGCTAAAACCGACATTGGAGGAGTATATAAGGAGTCCTAGGCGAGAGGCACAAGGAGATAACTTTTTCAGAGCAAACTTAGCACTTAGAGCAATTTTAGGCAATTTTCCGTTTTTGTTATTCGAGGTGCGACTCAATTAGGTCTTGCAGTCTTAGGGTTTTAGAACTAGGAATCTCGCCGACAACTCTCGTAGCCCACACTACAAAAAAGTGGTATTAATAGCACATTATGATAGCATTGTTTTCTAAACTGCTATGAATGATTAATTTTTTACTTTTGTTTATATTGATAGCAGTTAATTATCGCTGTTGTGGAAAATGAGTGAGCGGGAAGCGAAAATCATTGATACCGCCAATACTTAGCTTAAAATTAGATTTAAGCGCCGAATACATGATATCAAAAACATATAATAGCATTTTTCTTATGCTAAGATATACAATTTTTCAAAAATTATATTTAAAACATTAATCTTTAAATCTAAACTACATACCAAATCATACTTAATTTTTATATCTTACACAATTTTTAATTTTTAAACTTCTTTGCTTTAATAACTTTAACTTTATAACTAAGTCTTAACATTTATATTTAATATTCACTTTTAACATTTATAAACATTAAATTAAAATTAAAATTCCAAACCCTACTCCACAAAACCTAAAATATACTTCAAACCCTATGTACTATACCACAAATTATAAATCTAAACACTTAAACTAATATATTCAAACTTAAACATCAAATCTTACACACATAAACTACAAATCTAATATTTTCAAAAATAATCTCAACTTAATCTAATATCTAAACTTAATTTTTAAAAACGTAGTCCAAGTCTTAATATTAACCTCAAACCCCAAATTTAAACTTTGAAATCTATATCATAAACATTAACTTTACAATATAGTAAATAATCTAATTATTAGATGAAAATTTACTATATATTAACGGTTTCAAGTTTATAAATTTATTTTCAAATATTTATCCTAAATTTAACAAACAAGTTAATTAACAAAGTGCTGAAAGATTAAATAAAAGAAAATTACCTTTTTGTTACCCCTATTTGAAACCCTAAACCCTAAACATAATCTTTAAAACTCTAATCTATTCAAATCTAAACCTTGCACGTTATATTCCTAACATTAAAATTTTGACTTTAAATTACATAAACTGAATCTTAACTACAAATTTTCAACCTCAAAGATTAATTAATTTATATAATCTCTAAAACTTTATATTTACATTTTTAAAAAATATTATAATATTAAAATTACAATAGTTGCCTAGAAAGAAGAGAAACTACAATAAAATAAACAAAATTAGTAATATCTCATCTATTTTTCCATTGGCTAATACTAAGAGTGTGTGGGTGTGTGGATTGGCAATATAGACCATTGATTAATATTATTCGATGGCCCAGATTCATCCAATTTGTGCTTCTTCATCTCTCTGTCGCTCGGCTCTTTAGTTTTCATTTTATTTTTTGCGTTCTTCCTCTTCTGTCAAATTTCACTCTTCCTTGCTTCCTCTTCTATGGAATCTCTCTCTCTCGTAAACCCACTGTCTTCAACGCCAAGCTTCGCCTCCTCATGAACCCGAGGACGAACCCCACAGACGAGCCGTTTTGATTGGGCCGAGATGAAGTTCTTCGCCTGATGAGCATCTCTACCGCATCTCAGATCCGTCTTGGCCGGTCTCTGCCTTCACCGAAGTCGCCACCGCCACTGCTCGTCACCACCATTACTGGTTACATCTCTCTCTATCTCTCTCACTCTGTGTTTTTCACTCTCTTTTTCTGTGTTTTGAGTTTGATTTTTTGTTCTTCTTGTTAGATGAAGGTGGACAAGGCAGAGGAGCCTGATGGAGGAGGATGTAGCAGAAGCGGTGGGTCGTTAGCGGCTGGGAGATGCAGTTGGTTCATAGACGATGAGGAGATATAGATGAGAAGCCATAGAGGAGAGATAGATGAGACATGGTGGAAGTGAAGAGCTTCATGGAGTTGGTTCAAAGACAATGGTGAGGTTTGACGGTGGCTGTTCAAAGACGACGAGATAGAAGAAGAAGAAAAGAAGAAGAAATCGATGGAGTTGAAGTTGACGGCGAAGAGTTTAGATCTAGGGTTCTTCATTTTGTTTTTCAGGTTTAGATTTCTAAACCGGGTCTATGTGTAAACCAGTGTAAACCGGGTTTGTGAGTAAACTGATATAATTTGTAAACCACGATTTTAATAATAAACCAATTTCCTTATCAAACCAATTATATTTGAAATAGATTTTAATTATTAATTTGTTAAAAATATATTAATTTATAATTTAAAAATATAAATGAAAATAGTAACTAATAGCAAACAATAAATATTGCTGTCATAAGTCCATGATAGAATAGCCCTTGAGAAATTGCTATCATAAATGATTGACTTTTTATAGCTGAGGCAGACATAACGGTTTCAATAATGCTAATAAAAGCATATAATAGCTGTTTTCTCATGCTAAGAAAGACGATTTTTCTTGTAGTGCCAGGCTCTTACCTTGTTGTAACGCTCAAACGCGGATTCGGAATAAGATCTATTTTGCTCACTTTTTCGATTTCTTATTTTTCTCATCTTTATTTCGTGTTCTGATTGCTTGGCGTGTGGTTTAGCAGATATCCGTGACCTCTGGGAAATTAGGGTTTTCCTAACTTTCCTTATTTAAACGGAAATCGAAAATGCAAATTTCTGTTCCCACAACTATCTAAATACAATAGCTACTTTCCTACGTATAGCTGTATAAACCTGGATTCCTCTTGGTCTACAAAATCAAATGAGTCAATAGATACATTCCTACATATCTTTTCATAATATTACTAAACCATCGAATTCCGTTGTGAGGATACCTCAGTTCATCTTTCTCTGCAGAATCAAAACCAGTATATTAGAACTTAACAAAATTCATTTGATTACATTTAAACACAACATAATAATATAATATATATCATTATTCCCATATATTTTTATATACTTTAAGAAAGCCTGAAGAAAACGATATTATCTTATTAAATATCATTATTACTAGAAATTATGTAATCTAAACTCAGTGAAATGTAAAAAATACGCATTAAGCACTATAAATTATCAAGTTCAAAATCAAAATAATCATTTATTAGTTTCCTAAACGAAATTACCTTGCAATATCTTTTCCTATATCTAAGCAATCATCACAACAATTACGATATCAATCATCTACCACAAGATTATTTGTTTGATTCAAATCATGCAAATCACGTAGAATATATACTCATTAAAAACCAGTAATCATGTTATTACAGTAAGTTTTTAATAAACGAATGAATTTTGGAATCTAATCGAATTGTATATTCGCTTTTTAATGCTAGAAGATCACAACTAACGAAATCTTTCATAATTAGATGGCATTTACCCTACCATTTCCTAACTAGCTATATATATCTCCTCACCAATAACGTGAACACCATATCATTTTATGCAGAACCTTCTATCTGTGATGACTACTTTTACTCCTCTCTCAAAACTCAGGCCTTATAAGAACAACTGGTGAGTTTAAGTTAAGTGCATACATTTGTGCAGGCAGAACACATCATTTGGACCTTTGAGATGGTTTCTAAATGTTTGCCCACCAGCTGAAAATTTTGATTTTAGACGAAGATGGCAAACCTCAGAAAAAACTATGAATGTGGTTTTCAAAGAAGTTTTCGACAACCTTTAACAGCCACATATGTCATAAGGTATGTCTTTTTTGTTTGTTTAGATGTCTTATAGGGTTTATGTTTGGATGTGTTCTTTTAAAAAAAAAAATTTATGTGTTTGTATTGTATATCCAATAAAGAATAATAATTAAAATTAACTTGGTGTTTTGATCTTGGCAGATTTGAGTCGTTCACATGTTCTCCCTGGTGGAAGAATGCTTGCTGGTTCAGAAAGTTTATTTTTATTTATGCAAACAATATTTGCTTTTGTTTTTGCAAACATTCAAACATTCATTTCAATAAGATTGTAATTCTTTTCATTTGGACAAATGTATGAATTCTCTTTGGTAATTTAAAACCATATCGAATTAAAACTGGTCTTATATAAGATTATCATTATCATAAACACTGTTATGCATCACTCAGGCAAGTAAAAACCAAACATCTAAACTTAAGGCATGGTTCTTCAATCTAATAACTTATTCTAGAATGTCCTACTTTCCTTTCACATTACAAGCTAGTTACAATAGTTTAGATAATTACTAACTGTATTATAAGTCTGTTGTTCCTTCTAGGTTGTTGTCTTCTTTTGCAGCTTGATTACTGGTACTTGGTTCTCTCCACGTCCAATATCATGTGACACATTTAAAAAGGTTAATATCATTATATGATGATTGTATAAAAAATATGATCCAATTTATAAAACTTATGAGATAATCATATCAAACTAAGAACACGATTAGTGTGCCTTCCCTTTGCTCAGTGATGTTACAACTGATTCTCATCTCTCTCTCCTTCACCATGTCTCCGCCTGAACTTTTGTATATCACTTCCGTCCCCTGTCCCTCTGTTTCTCCATAAAGAGGGGCTGGTCTATATTACTAATACATGGTGTCTGAAAAGCAATTACGTCTTCAAATATTATGTATTTATAAACAGTGGCGGAGCCACTTTGGTTAGAGGGGGGTCAGTTGACCCCAATGAAATCTACAAAATTGTAAATTTAAGCTTGTTCTTAATGTTATTCTTGTGGTGAGATGGTCAAAATCTATCTTTTTGACCCCCATGTCTTGTGTTCAAGTCTCATACATGTCACTTTTTCCTCTTATAAATTAATTTTGACCCCTGTAAAATCTACACCTAGCTCCGCCACTGTTTATAAATCGAGCATTTTAAAAGACCTTCGACAATCAAGTCAATCCAACTTCTCTAATTAATAATTGTCTATGATCATTAATCATAGCTTTAACAATGAAACCAATTTACCAACTCATTTCATCCTACTCTTGAGCTAAAGATTTTGATCTCGAATTCATCTTTCATAGACCATGAAAAAATATTATATTAAAAGGAAAATTGAAGATTAGAAGTACCTTTATAAGGAATAAAGATCTGACATCAACACGAGGTCCAAGAAATTATTTTGTTCAAAGCAGTGTTTTTAAATCCGGACCGAACCGGCGATCGGATCGGGTTGAACTATGAACCAAAAAAAATTCGGGTTGGGTTAATGTTAAAATCCAACTAAAATTGAACCAGTTAAAAACTCTTATCGAACCGTTAAAAACTCGGAAACTGGCAATCCAATGAACCGACCAAACCCCGGTTCGTATATAAACCAAAATTTTGTTAATGAAACAATTAATTTTTCTTCTTTTTTAAGTAAAAATAAAATTTATCAGAGATTAATAAAGTATCGTCTCTCATCTTTTTCTTTTGTCGTCTCTACAACTTATAAATTATAAGATTCACAAAGTTTAATATTCACGTCAATATATTGTTTTTGTCTACTTCTCGCTTTATTTAAATTTTTATTTCATGATCACTTGTTTTGAAGACTTTAAATAATTGAAAAATTTACATTTATGAACTTTGTATTTCAAAATATAAATTTTACCTAATGTGTATATAACTTTTTTAAAAGGTGATGAAAATTTAGAGTGATAAGATCTGCGAATAAAGTTTAAATGTGCTTTTCATATTGATTTTAGATTTTAATTGTTATTTTTAAGTTTTTTATACACGTTATCGCTATTTAAACATTTTATTTGATATGATCTATTTTTTTTTAAATATGCATATTATTTATAAATATCATTAAATTTATTTTAATCTAACTAAACCCGATCGAACCGCGTCGAACCACAATGACTCATGAACCAAAAAAATTCAGGTTCGCTAGCCGGTCCGGTTTTAAAAACACCGGTTCAAAGGAAGCTGTGTATAATCGTTACAGCACAACCAAAAAGAAAGCAGAGCCTCTACTGATTTTTTACCTTGCAAAGTAGAAGAGGTTTATTCTTGATGATTAACGATTTGACGGGCTCTGTCTATTCAATTGAAGGGTGTTAGAATTCCAAACAATAGATGGTCTCTGAAAATCACAGAGCAAATATAAATTAGAAAAAAAAAATCGTAAAAAATCAACACCTAATTATATGTAGATTATGCATTTTGGGTTTAGTCTTTCCAAATTCTTCATTTTTAGTGCCGATATGTCATTTTCGAAACAAATACTACGTAAACAACAATTATAAATTTTATTTGAAGTGAAAAACAAATGCAATATAAATAAGTATTTTATTTATTTTTCATAGTATTTATGGCTCAAATTATTTTATTTGATCAGTATATAATTTTGATTATGTATTTTGTTGATCTGTTTATTAAGGTAAAATAACACAGAACTCTTCGTAATTCTATGGAAACAGTAAATAATCAATTGAACCAAAACAAGTATCAATCATAATGTTTTATTGATTTGTTAGAACAAGAATTACAGCTTATAAGCCCGAAAATCCTAGTTCTAGTTGATTCTGCTAAAGTCGAGGTGTACAATCGTCCATCCCTTTGTTATATGGTTTAAAAGTCCCTTTTATAGGTCCATGTAGTCGGACAATTAGGTTAGATCCTTCATTATTCTGAAATATAAAAATATCTCCGTTTAGTAGAAATTTTTCAGTTTACACGGAAGTAGGAGGAAAGCTGGCTCAGAAAACAGAAGTTGTCTAAGCATGAGAAACTTTCGGAACCGGGCCTCGTGGTCTGGTGGTAAAGGAACCTCGGCTGAGGTGCCCGCCATCACGACTTCGAGCCCCGGCCACAGCGGATTTAACATCCCTTCCGTTGGGGCGCTGGACCCCCTACGGAGGGATAGTTGGGAATGTGGCTACCCAGATACCAGAGTTACCAAAAAACAAAAATGAGAAACTTTCGGCGTCCTGCTATAAGCAGAAAAAATATCTAGCTGAATTAATTATTCTTTATAGTTTTCTCCTTATCTTTCGATTCTGTAAGCGATGTCGGGAGATAACTTGCGCAATATTATCAACGAGAGTCATACCTTCTCAACATGTGTGTGGGTAGTACTTGCATGACGATGCTTCTTAAGGGAATGGACCACATGGAAACCCAGTAGTAAGTATCTCATTGTGAGAAGTTGGGAGAGACAGTCGTTTTTATGTCTTTTTGGCGTAATGACTGTAGGATCTTTATTGGATTCGTAATCCCGTAGATCTGTCGGTGTAGTCGAAGGTAGTTTATTTTTCTATTTTTAATTAAGAGTTGTTAATCTGGAGGCCGTAGACAAAAATAGTAGGGAAATTTCACTGGTCGAAGTAGTCCGACTTTTTTTTTTGGTAAAATATTAAAATTTATACCATTTTAGATTTTTTACACCGTTGCAAGCAACTCATTTTATAAAGCAAGAAGAAATCATAAAATAGAACACCATAGCAGAGAACAAAAATAGTAGGGAAATTTCACTAGTGGATGTAGTCCGACTTTGATTTATCGTTGAATCTTTTTGGACATTTTCTTTTCTTCTAGAGAGAAATGGCAGTTATGACTTTTGGAATTCGATTTTTGTCTAATTAAATATCCGGTAGTGACTGTAGGATCTTTATTGGATTCGTAATCCCGTAGATCTGTCGGTGTAGTCGAAGGTAGTTTATTTTTCTATTTTTAATTAAGAGTTGTTAATCTGGAGGCCGTAGACAAAAATAGTAGGGAAATTTCACTGGTCGAAGTAGTCCGACTTTTTTTTTTGGTAAAATATTAAAATTTATACCATTTTAGATTTTTTACACCGTTGCAAGCAACTTATTTTATAAAGCAAGAAGAAATCATAAAATAGAACACCATAGCAGAGAACAAAAATAGTAGGGAAATTTCACTAGTGGATGTAGTCCGACTTTGATTTATCGTTGAATCTTTTTGGACATTTTCTTTTCTTCTAGAGAGAAATGGCAGTTATGACTTTTGGAATTCGATTTTTGTCTAATTAAATATCCGGTAATTTTGATAAAAGATCTGGCAAAATCATGGAACAGTTTTAAGATTCTCTGGGTTATCATTATTAGTTATAATATCTATTATAAAACAGAACAAAATCATCTGATTCTCATTAACTATCAGAACATGGACAAGAGTTTACATATTCTTCTATGTATATGTTTACAAGTATTATGTATGTATCAACACGTGTGTACATACAAGATTTGATACATTGTAGTATTGAATTTGAGAGGCCGAAGGACGCCCTTATCTGCAGAGCATTTACCAAAAAACAAAAACAAAACTGAAACTCAAATTTGCACCACTCGTAGAGCACACCCCTATCTCTTTTGCAAAAGCCATTTCACTATATCCCTTCTTAAAAAAAAATATATATTCTTTTTAATTGTATTTATTTCTATTATAATTCTAGGCTTCTCTTTCATATTTGTCAACTCTTCCTTTGCCATTTGTTGCAAATACTCAAGTCTCCTGAAATCAGAGTTAGAGTCTTCTTCAAGTTCCAGGTACTTCCTCTGTTCTGATTACATCTTTCCTGCATTTGATCCGATCTTATTACTGGATTTAGAAACCCATCTGTTTCTGGTCAGAGAATCTTTTAAACAAGTAATGTAATAAAAAGTTGAACTCTGTCTTTCTTTGCTAATTTGGCTTCTAAAAAGGTGGATTACAGTAGATCTCGGGTCCACCACTTACTTATTAATCTATAATTCTCTTCTTTTTGAGTTAATATCAACAAGGATCATCACACTTTTTGGTATTTTAATAGAATCTCTTTGTCTTTTCTCTTTGACTTAATGCATTTTGGTTACTTTCTAATCACCTTTTAGTGAGTTTAATCAGTATTGGTCAAGAATCTTGATCCCATTTTAGTCTTATTGGATAAAGTTATGGAATCTTGATTTGGGTTTGGATACTACTTTTTGATTTTGAACAGGGATCAAAATGACGCAGATCTTGGCAGCTTCTCCAACATGTCAAATGAGATTGACTAAACCCAGCTCCATTGCATCGTCAAAGTTATGGAACTCGGTTGTGTTGAAACAGAAGAAACAGAGCAGCAGCAGCAAAGTCAGAAGCTTCAAAGTGATGGCTCTCCAATCTGATAACAGCACAATCAACAGAGTTGAGAGTCTTCTCAATCTAGACACCAAACCTTTCACTGACCGGATCATCGCTGAGTACATCTGGTATGGTATTATTAGCCCGCAAATTTTTCATAAACCTGATTTGTCAGTGAGTGGATGGCGTATGTTTCTCATCTCATTTCTAATATAAGATTCTTGTCCTTTTGTTTGAATAGGATTGGCGGATCTGGAATTGACCTTAGGAGCAAGTCAAGGGTATGATACTGTAATAGACTTTGTAGTAAAATTTATACTAGAGTCTGTGATTCTAATAGATAAATGAATGGTTTCTTGAAAATTTTAGACGCTTGAAAAGCCCGTGGAAGATCCTTCTGAACTTCCCAAGTGGAACTATGATGGTTCGAGTACCGGACAAGCACCTGGTGAAGATAGTGAAGTGATTCTCTAGTAAGTCTTTTCTCAAGGCACTGTTAACATTTCTCTCGTTTGATATTTTGCTTCATTAACTCGTGCTCGTGTACTGATGCTGTTGTTAATTAGTCCGCAAGCTATCTTCAGAGATCCTTTCCGTGGAGGCAATAACATATTGGTATGTGTGTCATTTGACTTTGTATAGTTTTTTGCAACAGTTTTTTGTAGTCACTCTCTAATTATGGAGCTTTTATTTACGTGAAGGTTATCTGTGATACTTACACACCAGCTGGTGAGCCAATTCCAACAAACAAACGTGCAAGAGCTGCTGAGATTTTCAGCAACAAGAAGGTCCATGAAGAGATTCCATGGTGTGTCATTACACGAAAAAATCTCATTTATTTTATGTTTGCCTCCAATTCCATTTAAGTCTGAATACTCTTTATCATGATTTCAGGTTTGGCATCGAACAAGAGTACACTTTACTTCAGCCAAACGTGAACTGGCCTTTGGGTTGGCCCGTTGGAGCGTATCCTGGTCCCCAGGTGATAACCGAGTCAAGCTAAAACTTATGTTTGGTTTTCAAAATTAAAATAAAAAATAAAAAAAAGTAACCAATATTTTCTGGATGGTGTCAGGGTCCTTACTACTGTGGAGTTGGAGCTGAAAAGTCTTGGGGCCGTGACATTTCAGATGCTCATTACAAAGCTTGTTTATATGCTGGAATTAACATCAGTGGTACTAATGGTGAAGTTATGCCAGGACAGGTCTCTTTTTTTCCTCAATGAAGCTTCTGTTAATAAATTGTTTTCTTCTAATAATAAATTCCATAATAGAATGATAATAAATTCTACGATAATATTTTTTTTTTACAATGTTGCCAACAAATATTTGTTCAGTGGGAATTCCAAGTTGGACCGAGCGTAGGAATCGAAGCAGGTGATCACGTTTGGTGTGCTAGATACCTTCTTGAGGTAATTAAAAGTCTCATTTGTAGAGAAACTGAGTGAGTAAGAGTTAAGCTATTACAACTAACTGTTGATTACGCTTGTTTTTGCAGAGAATCACAGAACAAGCTGGTGTTGTCCTAACACTTGATCCCAAACCGATTGAGGGTGACTGGAACGGTGCCGGTTGCCATACCAATTACAGCACAAAGAGTATGAGAGAGGACGGAGGATTTGAGGTGATTAAAAAGGCAATCTTGAACCTCTCGCTTCGTCACATGGAGCACATCAGTGCCTACGGTGAAGGCAACGAGAGAAGGTTGACCGGAAAGCACGAGACAGCCAGTATCGACCAATTCTCATGGGTATGTATATGCAATAAGAGTCTACAAGATATCTTCACGTTTCATATGCTCATTTGCATTAAACTTGGACTTGGCAGGGAGTGGCTAACCGTGGATGCTCCATTCGTGTGGGACGTGATACCGAGAAGAAAGGAAAAGGTACTTATTCTGGATTGTTTTTTTATTCTTATGCTATCTATACATTTGCTAACATATTATATATCATTGTGAAATTGGAGTATAGGTTACTTGGAAGATCGGCGTCCAGCATCTAACATGGACCCATACATTGTGACTTCACTGTTGGCAGAGACCACACTTCTCTGGGAGCCAACCCTTGAGGCTGAAGCACTTGCTGCTCAGAAGCTTTCTTTGAAAGTTTAATTTATTCCTGAACACACATGTCTTTTTATGTGGTCTTCCCGGGATCATAAATGTTGTTTAGAACACCGGTTCGGATTACGGCATTCTTGTCTCCTTTTTTTTTCATTTGCATTGTTGAAAAAACCCAGAATTTCATGGACAATGTTCATCCTTTTCTATTGGTTGTTTATGGTCTTACTGTAAGATCTTGTCCTAGTGTTATCATGGCTAGTGTGATTTTATATATGGCTTCGAATAAACCAGCCGGGTTACTTCACCCAATCTCACTTCCATCACAAATATGGTCAGAAGCGTCCATGGGTTTCATTAAAGGCCTTCCAAAATCTGAAGAGGCAAATGTGATACTTTTGGTCATTGATCATCTGAGAAAGTATACTCATTTTATGAGGCTTAGACAGTTTCGATTTTTTCTGGACCACGATTGAACTTTTAAGCATGGAAATTTTCGTAAGGCAGGTACTGTCTTGATGTTTAGCACCTTATCATCGACAAAGTAATGGTCAAATAAAAGTTTACAATAGATGCGCAGAGACCTATTAAAAATGCTTTGCTTCTGCTTATTTGAAGGCTTGATTTAAGTATTTTGTCGTTGGGTTGAATTCTGGTATACCTTGTTTTGTTTGTCTCTGCATACAACAACATTTAAAATGGTGTATGGTCAAGATCCTCCCAAATTGTTCTGGTTTGACGTTTGAGGAAGAATCTACATCTGATTTTGATCTAAATGCAATGCTAGCTGAAAGACAGGGGCACAATGATAAGAGATATATGGGTCCCAAACTAGCACAATCGAATTTGTGTACGTAATGTTTTAGGTAAGACTCAAACCTTATGAAACGCTACCTACATACCTTATAGAAAAAAAAAATCAAACCAATCATAATTCGTTTACAATGTTGAGTACAAAAGATCGAACTATTTCATAAAGTTCGTATATTAAAACTGAAGTACAAATAAGATTTTGTTGTGAAAACACCAGAACCTAGTGGTTAAGGTTTAAAAAGCTTTTACACCCAAGTCTGGGTTCGAATCTCAAGCTATGCGATTTTTTGCAGATTGAATATTATAAGAGGTCTAGGTCTCAATTCCCGGAGAAAGAGATTTATCAAACAATTATGCAGACTACCGAAGAAAAGCTTACAAGGGATCTTCAACATGGTGCAAATAAATCCGGTCAAACGTGGATCTTCATAGAACGGCTCAGGTGATGCAGTTAATTATAGATCTTCATAAGGCAGGTACTATTGTCGGTTGTCTAAATGTCTACGTAATATTTACCGTTGATGTTCTTTGATAATTACAACCTAATGCTACTCATCCATTAATGGTAAACTAATATATTGTTATCAATCACTTAATTAAAATTGGGCCCACTTGCTTATTTTTACAGATTTTGTTCCTAATTAATGGGTTAATTTTAATTCATTGGTTAATCACCTAACAGTTGATTTTTTTGGTCAAATTCATTGGTTGATTTTCAAAACATTAGAAAACCTAAAGATTACAAGTGATGTCATTGCACTTCTCAATCAGGAGAAGAGAGAGGGGGAGAAGATAGGGGGGGTCGAGGACATGCCTGAAGGAACGGAGCTGGAGCTACCTGAGGATGCGGTCTTTACTGAGGCAGCAGAGCAGGATGGTGCTAATCAATTGGGAGACGTGGTCCTTGAGGAAGCAGGTTTTGATGTGGAGGATGATCAAGTGATGGAGACTGAAATTCAAGAGGTTGCAAATGTTACTGAAGGCAAGGAACGACATGCTATTAAGAAGAAGCTAGGGAAAGCCAGTGGTGCTGCGATGGGGGGTACTCTTAAGAAGCGGCTCGTGCAGAGTGTTGTCTCCCCAAGGAAGAAACATACGGCTAAACAGGGGAGCAAGATGGGGGAGAAGGGCATATTACCCCCAAGGAAGGCTTCGGTTAAGCCAGATCCTGATCAGGATTAAAAATTAAAATAAGTCTTTTAAAAATTTAATGAATAAGTGTTGGGAAAGATCTAGTAATCCCTTTGAATTTCGCTTTGATTCTGCTTTCTATCTTTGTGGTGAGTTTCCTCTGATGATTTCAGGGTGTTGGAATAATAAATTTGAGTTTTTATCATTGGTGGAGAGGTCTTATGATTGTGTGTTTTGTTTAGATTTGCATTTGATTCAGCCTTCTCAGGGACTATCTTTTTTGGCAGTATACTGGAGTGTAGTCTGTTATCTGGTTAGGCAAAATGTTGTGTTCTGGTCGGTGTTTCTTGGGATTAAAGGACTCTCAGGAAACTGCTGGTGGTGTGTGTGTATAGCAACGGGGGAAAGTAATGTGGTGTGCTCGTTTTGGACAAGGCATTTTGCCATTGCGCTTGTTATGGAAGATATTGAGGAGTTTCAATTTTTACAGGCTGACAAGGAATATATCAGTGAGCGTAATGGTTTTCAGATGATGTTGGTTTATTCTGATTATCACCTTTTAGTTTGGATCCTTGGATTGGTGGTAATCATATGGTTCGATGTGGTTCTTAACATTGGTGTTCGGCTCCTTAATAGCTTTATCTCGTATGATAAGCTTTACTCAGAGACTTTATTTGTATAGACCATGAAGATCTTGAGTTGGAATTGTCAAGGATTAGGTAGTCATTGGACTTTTAGTTATCTAAGGGAAATTTGGGGTAAGCACAAACCGGTTTTCCTTTTTCTTTCAGAGACAAAACAACAATTTGATTTTGTTCAATTTGTCCAGTTTCACTTCGGATATAGTCATCTTCATACGGTAGATCCCCAAGGCAGAAGTGGTGGTCTTGCTCTATTTTATGACTCAACCTATAAGGTTAATATTATTTCATCAAATAATCATATTATTGACGTAGAGACGGAGTACGAAGGGAAGAGGAATTTTATATCTTTCATTTATGGAGAACCAAATCAAAGTTTCAGGGATCATGTTTGGGAACGAGTAACGCGAATTGGTATCTCTCGAGATGAGCCATGGTTTATTATAGGTGATCTTAATGAGATTACGGGGAATCATGAGAAAGAAGGAGGTGTTATACGTCGTGCATATACTTTTTGTCCTTTAATAATATGATAGAGAATTGCGGTTTGATTGAGTTTCCAAGCTTAGGTAATACACTTTCATGGAGTGGTCGGAGGAAGAAGCAAGTGGTTAAATGTCGTTTAGATCGGGCACTTGGTAATAATGAGTGGCATAATCTGTTCCCTTTCTCTTATGTAGAATATCTGGCGATGGTTGGATCAGATCATAGACCCATTATGGCCTCTATTGAAAATAAAGTTCTTAAATTCCGTCGACAGTTTCGGTTTGATAAAAGATGGATAGGTGAAGAAGGACTCATGGATTCCATTACGAGGGGTTGGAATACACGAGGACGGAGAGAAGAAGGTATTGTTGACAAGATTCATCATTGTAGACATGAGATCTCGGTGTGGAGAAAGGCTAATCCTCCATATGGGAAGGAAAAAATAAGCACACTTCAAAAGGCTCTTGAAGAAATTCAGAATGGTTTTTCTAAGTCTAATGAGGAGGTTTTGGAGGTATCGAGGAAACTGCAAGAAGCTTATCGGGATGAGGAACAATATTGGGAACAAAAGAGTAGGACGACTTGGCATACTTGTGGTGATCGGAACACAAAATTTTATCATGCCCTGACTAAACAAAGAAGAATTCAAAATAAGATTATTGGTTTGTATAATGAGGATGATAATTGGGTGAATTCGGAATCTGAGGTGGAGGGAGTGGCAGTCAAGTATTTTACTGATTTATTTCAGACTGCATCTCCAGCAGAGTTTGACAGCTTTCTGGAGGAAGTTCCTACCTCTATAACAGAAAATCAAAATAATAAGTTAATGGCACAGGCGACGGAGGATGAGGTGAAAGCAGCATTTTTATGATGCACCCGGAGAAAGCACCTGGACCTGATGGAATGACGGCGTTTTTCTATCAACAATCTTGGTCAATCATTAAAAAAGATGTGGTTGATATGGTTAATAGTTTCCTTACGACGGGAAGTATTAATGGTAGACTTAATGTGACTAATATTTGCCTTATACCCAAAACGGCAAGACCAAATAGAATGACAGAACTGAGACCTATCAGTTTGTGTAATGTTGGTTATAAAATTATTTCAAAGGTTCTATACCAGCGGCTCAAAGGTTTATTACCAACTTTGATATCGGAAACCCAGTCTGCGTTTGTGTCAGGAAGGTTAATCTCGGATAATATCCTCATTGCCGAGGAGATGTTCCATGGCCTGCGAACTAGAGCGCTGGAAGGCAACTCGTGTACCAGACATCATTCCGCTTGAGCCTCAAACAAAACATTCAGGGAGATGAGATGTCCAAAGATTGGTAAGAAAGAACAGGTCTTTCAATATGGCTGGCGAGTTGGAGAGCAACGATCTACCTCTCCAATTTGAAAGCATATCAGAGACACTAGAAGAAGAAACATAAGCTATGCAAAGAGAAAAGAGCAGTGTTAAAGCTAGTACATCAAACCGCACGTCTGATCAATGCTACAAAAGCCAGAGAATGCATAGTAGGGTAAATACAAAGAGAGACCTACAACAACAACAACAACATACAAAGAAAGCCAAGACCGCACCAACAAGCTGCAAAACGGGGAAATGAAGAACGTTCTGTAAATTATTTGGGGAATCAAATGATAATAGTGATACCGAAACACATAACAATATTCTTTATTTTAGCATTCATGGTTTCTCTCCAGTTTCTCAGAAGATGTGCATCATCAAACTTTGATATTACAAGGCCAAGCAAAACAAACTTAGATCCTATCGATATCCTCGTCCTCAAACTCAACGTAATCATCAGCCGCATTATCGTCATCTTCATCGAGATCACCGACGATGCCTTCGTTAAGACGGGTATTCTCAGGAAGCTCACCATAGGCCTTGAGAAGCCTGGCCTCGTCAGACATGTACTTGAGGATGACGTCAGCTTTATCATCTTGGTAGTCCCTCAGGCCAACAAGGACGATGTCACCGGCTGCGATCCAGACCTTCTTGTGCATCTTACCACGGATATGGCAGAGACGTTTGGTGCCGTCAATGCACATGGCTTCGCATCGGCCATTGCCGAGCATGCGGAGGACTTGAGCGTACTCTTGGCCATCTTCCTTGAAGATAAGCTCACGCTTCTCGTCATCAGCTTCATTCTTTCCTCTCTTCCTGTTCTTTCCTCCTTTTCCCTTGTTCTTCGGCATGGCGTCTGTATCTTTAAATTCAAATGTTTAACAAAACAAAGACACACACACATTTATAAAAAAAGGGAAAACTTATATTAAACTATCTCAGGATCCCTAGGCAAGAATATCGTTGACTTGTATTAGTTGCGTGATATGTATAAAAAGTTGGAACAATATATTCTTCCCAATCCAAAGAGAATCAAAGAATATAAGCAAAGGGGTCTGATTCCACAACTCTCTAAAAAGTAATTTCTTCAGTAAATAATAAGCCTTCATCACACAACAGAGATAAATAAAGAGAATAAGAAATGATCTCAAATCCCTTACGGTTCTAACAATTGCGTGTTATGTTTAACAAAAGATTCGTCTAAATTCAAACAAAACAAAATAAATAAATAAATTGACGAGATTTCAAAATCAGAACAAATATTCAATTCTTCGGGCAACAAGAAGCTATTGTCGAAATATGATCCTAATTAAAAATCACTAGGTGCCCTAAATTAAAGAGTAAAATCAAGAGCTTAAGAGAGGATTAGAATCAAAGGAAACGAGAGCTTACCGAACTACGGATGGATGGATGGATGGACCAAATTTTTAGCTAATCACGACGATCGTCGAAGTGAATCAATTTTCTCAAAAGCTCTCTTTCTTTCTTTTTACAGGAATTTGAGTTTCGTGTTGCTCTGGTTCTCGCGAGATGACTTTTCTTTAATAGATTAGAATAGATGTAGCTACTCTCTTATAAACACCCTTCGTTTTATGTTTTTATTACCAGGTGATGCCATTCCCAAAGGGCCCATTTTCGACATTACCAAACTGGGGACTAGAAGTGGAAAAAAAAAACAATTCGAACCGAGTCAAAAAACCAAACCAGAACGACCTCAATCAAACCACAGTTTGAGATACCGTAAAAACTCTATAAATTA
Source organism: Brassica oleracea var. oleracea (assembly GCF_000695525.1). Taxonomy (NCBI): domain Eukaryota; kingdom Viridiplantae; phylum Streptophyta; class Magnoliopsida; order Brassicales; family Brassicaceae; genus Brassica; species Brassica oleracea. The sequence goes on from NC_027751.1 coordinate 34,684,352, forward strand.
ATATTTGATAAATTAATAATTTTTATTAATTAATAAAATTTTCTGATTCCGAGTCAGACCGATTCAAAATATGATACAAATCGATAAAATAATTAAATAATATTTTTTAAAAAATCTTATATAAATATATGGTCTCATTTAAATCATAAATTAATAATCTATCTATATATACATTTATATAAGTAAAAAATAAATATTATATAGTTGGTTTATATTCATAATAAAAATATCTCTATTTTTCTTAAAATTTCAATATATTTTGATAATAGTTAGTAAAATTATATCGAAAACCACATTTGAATTCTATGAAACATAAAAATATACACCAAATAATATTGTAAAACAATATGAAAGTCTAATTTCTAAAATTTATTTAATATATATACAGTAAAATCAACTATTTTTTGGATTTTATAAATAAAAAAAATCTAAAATTTTTTTATTTTTTTTATAAATTAATAACTCTATAAATTAATGAAATATCATAGCTCTAGCATTATTAATTTATAGAGTTTTTACTGTATTTAGTTAACGTTTCTTTAACCCAAGGAGTTTGGTTTGAAACGACAAATAAATATATTTATAATTGGCGATATCAAATATTTAATTAAATTTCAAGAGAAATCTATGTTAATTTTGCAGTTATCTGTTGGAGATGGGTTTCACTCCAATACACACTAATCCAGAACTTCAATCTAATAACCCAAAATCCCAAATGTCCAATAAGAAAACGGAGATGGATCCAACAATAACAAAAGCTCATCTTCATCTTGAGCTTGGAACAAGTCAATGCTATTAAAGACCGTCTTTATTACTGATATTAGCTTAGGTTGTGTTAGTGGATGAACTGATCTCCATTGCGGATTAAGCTCTGTGACTTCGACCGAAACGTCCTTAGCCCAGCATGTAACGCTTCCAAACCTTCGTAGACGGTCGGTCTTTCGGTTATGTTCTTGTTCGATTGTTGGCCGGTAGTTTGACTTATACATAGAACTATTTGGGGGTGTTACAAAGGTGATACCAGAACATGGTTTCTTTCATGCGCGACACAAGTGTTTTTTAACGATTTTATCGATTCAAAGGAGTCGCCAAAAAAATGCTTTAGGAATCCAGCCACTTCCTATAATAAGTTAAATATGAATAAAACTTACCCTTTTAATCCGTGGTAAGATAAGAGAGACGAAAGGAGGATCCAAACACCACAAAACCAAGGATAAGAGAGACGAAAGAAAGATCAGAATATAGGAAAAGGATAACAAGATGATCCAAAATAACACAAGATCGAAAGCTTGCAACAGAAACGACAAATAAGTGAAAAAAGAAAGAAAAAAACACAAGATCGGGTCCATGCATCAGCGATCAACAGATGATCAAAGCCTTATGAACCATCATCACCTCAATTCTGGAAACCACATTTCACGCAAATCCAATCACAAAGAGAATTAGAACTCCTCAAATCTTCATGTCCAATCTCTCCTCTAGGACAAAAGAAACCAACAAAACAAAACAAGAAATCGAAAACATACACTGACTCTGGTAAGTCTTATTCATATTTAACAAGGAGGGAACATTATAGAGGGTAATGTAAATAACTCTTATGTTTTAGAAGTCAAGTGGTTAGGTTTGAAAAACAATCTTCTTATTTTTAACATAAAATTAATTATTTTTATGATAACAAAGTAATAAATATTTATTTTATTTAAATATAATTTATATAAAAATTATTGAATCACTGTAACATTTTATGATAATACTATATGAAAATATTATCATGAGAAATATCTTATGATAACACTAAAATACATTTTTGTTTCAAAATAGCCAAGTAAAAATTCATAGCATTTATCAAAAAAATTAAAAAACCATTAGATTTAAGTTTAATATTTAGCGATTAAAATTTATAGTTTAGTATTTAAGTTGTGCAGATTGAAATAAAGTTTAGAGTTTGGAGTAATATAATAATGTTATCTTTTAAAAATGTTATTTTAGAAAAATAGTTTTTGCTATTTTTTCTTAACTTTTTATGGTATCTAAAAATGTGATGATAGATTATTTTTATCTTTGAATAATTTTTAGTTTTAACATGAGTGTTGTTTTATAGTTCTCCAAGAATTTCTTTTCTGAACGATTGAATATAAAATTTTGTTTTTAATTAATAACTAAAATTATAAATAAAATTTTCAACTAAATTAAAATCAAAGCGAAATAAAACTATTCCGAACTGAACCAGAATAAATTTAGATTAAATATTGTTAAAGAGTTTTATTAGAACTAAATCAACTTAACCAAACCAAATTGAACCCGGACTAAACCAAAATTTTAACTGAAGTGTCCGGCCCTAATACGAGTCATCCTAAGGAAGTATGGCTATTAATTTGAGGAATTGCATCAGTTTCATCTCTCCATATAATTGTTATGTTTTACAATCAACAGATTCACACTGCATTAGAGTAAATGTTATGTTTCTATATAGTGTAACAGAACGACGCTTCTTATATAATCAGTCTCAAATCTTACATTTAGGACAGTTTTTAATAAGAGAGATGACGGAATATACAAAATATCTAGGAACCTGTGGTGTGTGATTCAATCATGGACTTGGCAATCCACAAGAGGCCTGGGTCATTGCGTTTCAGTACCAAATATGGTTCTTGTGCTCCTGTGCCTTCCGATACAATCTCTTCCCCAAAGCCAACCACGGAAAGGATCTCTACCGCAGCTGCAAAACAATCCCGGTTTAACACACACATATTCATACACAATCAGTGATCAGAAGATGGAGAAGGAAAAAAACCTGCGAAGTTGAGTATCTTGCGCTTAATTGCAGGGTTTCCCTGAAATGGCATTCATGTAGACGAACATATCAGACGTTTGATACATTAACTCAAATAAAGAAGTATGCTGCATCAGAAACCTATTGAGTCTACATACCTTACGCAGCCTTTTGAATTTCATTTCATTTGGTTGCTCAATGATGTTCCTGAACCAAACAAAAAAAAAGAAAGAGAAATCAGTATCTTCATTCACATAACAACGGACTTTAATCTGTAAACACGCTTGAAAGTTTCCAAGAGTGAGTGTACCTCACTATTTTAAGAAGCATTTGTAGCACATTGGTTGCTTCACCGGAGCTGGCTCCAGTTTTCAAGGCATTTATGGCTTTCGTGAGACGGTTAGAAACGATGGTAACAGAGTCTTGGATCCTCTGAATCTCCATATCATCTGGATCTGGCTCATTTATCCTAATGATTGTTTCATCTGCAATGGTTTCTCCAGGAGGTCTATTTAAATTACCATCCGACATGACTGTGTCATTTGACATTACCATGTTTTCAACTTTCGCTATACTTGTGCGTGTTTCCACATCATCCGGATCAGGTTCAGCAGGATGGGCAACACCACTGGCGATTTCAAGCGATCCCGAGTGATGATCTGGTGTTGATGCATCTTCAGTGGTGTCGTCAGGATCAGGCTCAAACTCACTCCTAGAATCAGAGTGAGCTTCATGTTGAATTGGCTGTTTATTCTCGTCTCGAACCTCAACAGAGTCATCAGGATCAGGTTCCTCTCTCAGTTTCGAAGCACCAACGTCAGTAGTCTGGGAGAGACGGCGATAAGCAGCAGCAACAGACGATTGACGAGCATTTCCCAGATGATCGTATTGATTTCCACCAAGTCTCTGACCAAAGTTTTCATCATCAAAGAAGTCCTCTTCATCATCAAAGTCCTTTGTACCTTTCGCTCCATTCAAAGTGTGACCCCTTGATTTAGTCCAATCTAAGCTTTCAGCTTCTTTGTTCAACTGTCATACAAACACATTCATTTGTAAAAATCTTCAACAAACTAAAACTGAGATAGCATTCACCCATTTTATATAAATATTACCTGACTATCAAGAGCATAAAAGTTTTCATCATGCTCCGTGTATACCATGTGAGCCTGACATTTTGATTCATATAAACTATTAGCTCTCAAATATTCAGAGTTAGAGCAGAAATATTCAGATCTTAGCTGCGGAGTGATGAACTTACCAGCTCATGGAGTAGTGTCTTTTTGATGCTCTGGTACTTCCTGAATCCCTTTAGATCATCAGTCCGAAGACGTAAAGAGATCTCTTCTCCTTGATTCTATCAGCCAAAGCAACAACATTTGAGAAACTCAAAGCAAGAACACACAAGAAGTGAATGCGTACCTTGTTAAAGCCAAGAAGACATTTAGGACTAACACCAACATAACCAACAGGAGCAAGTTCGGTCATAATCCCTACTCTCCAACGATGCTATAGAATACAATAACGAAACTAATTAGTTATTTTGCAAGAATAAAGTTTATATATAACAATAATATAAATAACAACCTTGTTCATAATAGCGATAATACCAGGGTCGGATGCAAGCATGTGCATTCTCTTCAAAGCATCAGCAGGAGGAGGGTTTAACTACAAGAACAAACATCTCGGGGGGGTCACTTTAATTTCCAAATTATCAAGAAACAAGTTCATAGTGACTAACCTCTACACCAGGGAGTTGAAGAGTGCGGAAGCCGCAGAAGATGTAAGGACCCTGTGGGAGCTTGATCGAAGTGCTGGAGAACTTCTTTAGCCTAAGCCTTCTCTCCTCGTCCTCGAAGCCAAGTATTCTCATGTCGGGCATTGCATCTTTTTGAACTCCATTGACCTCTTCTTCAGTCACTCCCATCATTCTGATAGTTTTGCCCTAAAACCAAAGAAAGAAGAATTACAAAACACACAAATTTTATCAGACAAAAGAACATTTTTGTCAGGAATCATGATGCAAACCTCAACGATGGAATATTCGTGCAAGGTCAAGCTCAAGTGCTCGTCGGAAAAGGGAAGTATCAAGTTTGAGCCTTTTTCATTTAACCGAGGGACGATCAGACGGAGCGTCTCCGCCGTAACGCCCGTTAACTTTCTCAACTCGTAACCGAAATCCTGAAGATTAGCCTTGGGATCGATCTCGATGGTGTATTTGTTTCCTCTCCAGATTACAGAGACTTTCATTCTTCTTCCAGATGAGATGAGATCACTCTAAACTAGCATCGCCAAGGGACATGGATCAACAGGAGAAGGATCGACCAATAACAAATAAAGGTTTTTTACATCCAGCGAATATTCAATTTCGAATCACGAAAAGATGATTGATCGAATCATACCTCAATTTCGGAAATTGATGAGGGTTTGCGGCGAAGGCGAAGGCGAAGGCGAAGGCGAATTATAACTAAACAAAATATCCAATCAGACAGAACACGAAGATTATATTAGATTGGTAGGAACGAATTATCCTTCCGACTTGTCAAAGAAGAAATATCGATGGAGGGCTCTAGAGAGAGAGAAGGTTTTGGGTTAAATATTTGATAATGACGTATGCACATACGATGAGTTACTTCGATAATGGTAAGATATGTACCAGGACGATTTTTTATTTTACTCGCTCGATCGAAACTATGTTAATCAAATGGAGAACTGGGTGTATGACTCCAAGTACAGCGTACACGATTATTTGCCATTATATTTTTAGAGTATGTGATCATAAAAGTGTGAGAACATTTTTTACATCTTCAAATCTCTTTATATGTTTTAAAACAACTACATCTTGATCCGCGCTTGCAATTTTTTGCATCTTCAAATCTCTTCTAGATATGTTTTAAAAGCAACTGGATCTTGACCCGAATCCAACTAGATATGTTTTACAACTAAATTTTATTTTATGACAAAAATTTTCACTAATGACTTAACAAATATTTTTTTAATTTGTAAGAATTTTATTTAGAATACTTTGCATTTTAATCAATGGTTTTAAATTTGATCCGAACCCGTGGTCAAATCGGTTAATTTGATAATTCGATTTAGGTTTGAAAATATCATATTTAAAAAAATCACTACACCTCCAGACTAACCGATTGAACTGATGAATGACCGATACGTAATCCAATTTGATTTAAATTTGTTATAGTTTCATAATTTGTCACCTTTTAATCTAAATTTTAAAGTTCATTGTTTTGCAATTTATGAAATTAGGACGTTTCTACAAAATTTTGATAGAGAAATGATAGATATATAATAATTAACAACTATAAATATGTTTTGATCATATTACTCCTTCTTCTATAGCTTAATTAATTTAATTACAATTGTTTTCTGTAATTTATCTTGTTAATAATTTATATTATAATCGGTTTAATTTTGTTGTTAACCATTAGTGTTAAGCATTATAACATATATTTTGAACATTTTTGATAATTATTTTTGTTATTATATTTATTGTACAATGTATAACACTTATATATAAATATAAATATATATATATATATATATATATATTTATTTATGTAATGACTATTATTGAATTATTATGTTACTGAAATAAATCATATAATCATTATTTAGTAAATATAAATAAAACAATCTGTTAATTTAATTAATTTACTATTTATTGGAATTTTTTTGTAGTATTTACACCTGTAAAAATAAGTTCTATTTATTTTTGTTGTTTTATAAATTATTTGTTGTTTTCAATTATTCAATCTAAATAATTTGAAAGAAAATTGTTAGAAATCATTAAAAAGAAGAATTTTAATATTTTATATTGTTTGGACGCAAGATTAATTATAATGTTGTTTAGAAATATGAACAATAGTATAAAGAAATGAGCATATTGTTTAGAAATATTGATAGTAGTATAAAAGAAAAGAATATTAGTGATTTAATGTAGGTTCAAGACCTTCGACATTGGTTTGGTCTCTCAATTCTAGTTTTGCAACTTATTATATTAATATTTTTATATAATTTCTTTTACAATTAATTTTATCATGTTAAAAAGCTTCACACCACTTAAAAATAGACCCGTGGAGAGCTAATCTTTCAAGACCACAAGAAAATCTATTTTTGCTGGAGGTACATTTCTTCTCCTCTCTCTTCTTTTTTAGTTTCTCTTTCTTCTTTTTGAACTTTTATATTTTTTGTTGTTGTTGAGAAACGGTGGTAGAGATTATCATTGCGTTTGCTCTAACTATAAAGTAGAAATGTATATTTAATTTAAAAACTTACAAAATAAAAGTTAGGTCCAACACAATGTTTTTATTTTAATAATATAGACTAAATTTTGATCCGCGCTTTAAGACGTGAAATTAATTTTTGAAACAATTGATTATTTATGGGAAGATCAATAAGGTTTTTTATCCAGCCAAGCTTTTGATTCCTTGGTTTCAATCAATGTTTTCATACTCAATTCGGATCCGCGGTTGAACCGGTAAACCTGGTGATCCAAGAAAGAAACGCTTCAGCCTTACATATGTTTGAAAGCTCCGGTCAGAGCATCTCCTTAAATGGAGCAATGAGTTTTTTGTTTGTTCATCACTCCATTTTCCATTCCATTTTGCAATAAATTATGAAGTGGAGTTAGAGATGCTTTCAGAGGAAAAAGCAAAGTGGAGATGCCCGAAGAAAAGAGACGCCATACAATTAGGTTTATAGTTGGTCTTTTTATTTACCGGTTTTTACGCTTACCGAAATATTTATTTTTAGCCAAAACTGATGGCACAAAAATAATATACCTGGAAGAGCATGGGTAATTTCATAAAAGAGTTCTTGAATTAATAGCATTAAATATTAATACCAGGAGAGAGTAGGGGTAATTTCATAAAATGGTTTCTGAATTAATGGTATTGATACCTTATCAGTTCACAGTTCACACCCCACCCGTCATACTCCCATTCGTCCGCCAAACAACCGACCACCCAAAAAAATTCACGTACTTTGAAATTATAACTGTTAGGTATATGCATTTGTTGTTATCTTTTGCACCAATTTTTTCATGGACCATATTTTATACATGCCCATCTAATTTGTTTAGGAAAACTTTTCCAGTTACATATCTCAAAGAAAAGCTGTGACAATAATAAAAATATCACAAATAAAGTAAATTGTTTCACAAGTTTCATCAACAAGTATTGGTGTTGGTTCATTCTGAAAAATAATTTATTAACGTTCCATGTAGCAGTCAAAACGAAACACGAATAGTCTCGTGCAATTGCCAATAAAAGAAACCAATGGACAAATGTCAAAGAAAAAAAAAACCAATGCACAATTTCAAAAAAAAAAAACAAAATAGAAACAGCAATAAAATTACCATTCAAACTCGCTATGCATCTTTATTATTCCCATCATCAACATCATCCTCGTCTGCCTTTGTCACCAGTTCTTGATCTTGGCCGCTTGGAGAGGACTCAGAGGCCTCATCAAGGGACAAGTTGGAGATCTCACCAGTAACAGAGTTTGCATCGCCTTCATCAGCCGCATCTTCTGAGACATTCGACTCTGTGTCTGATTGTTGCTGGAGGCTCCAGTACATGATGCTAGCCGCCAAAATAAGCATCATTTTCGGGTTCACCTGTTTTACACAAGTAGATTGACTCAGCAAAAAGCGGAAAAGCATTCCAGTCTGTTTCCATATAGATATATTACCTCTATGATATCCTCAGGCAACAAGAATATGGAGCATCCGAGCTTCCTTGCAACACTGATGATGTATGTGGCATTCAACTTCTTATCTTCCTCTGTTTACGTGCCAATTACAGCCAAACAGAACCCACTCTTCAAACCGGTATGAAATGAAATTTATAGAAAACAAACACGCAGTGAAGTTGAAACATCATAGTTTACCTGTTTCTCCACTGGTAACGAGGCTCCAGTTGACAACTCTTGGCTCTACCGCAGTCAGAAGTTCCAGAAAGAAGATTCCACTAGACAGATTCTTGTCCTAATATCAAAGAAAAACAACCGTCAAACTATTAGGTTTCTGAAGATGGGTCTCCGTGAATCACATCCAGACTTGGTTGCCACTTACTCTGAAGCTATCAGCCTGAGAAGTTCGGCCCACTCTCTTCACTTTCCTATTCGCCCAGTTTAGAATATCTGCATCTGTAATTTCTTTACCTTGCGAGTGAGATCTCAAGTTCTTCAGAAGTTGGAGCATTGTATATCTCATTAATTGCCACAGAAAAGCTGCATAATCATTGATGGTACGAGAAATTACATATTGTTTTCTCGAATAAAGTCAAGTTATGAGCAATACTAACAGTTAATGCGAAACATATAAAGTAAATTATCTTAGAAGTGTGCCTTGAACTCACCGAGGAGGAGTTTCTTATTTCCTTGCACAATGTCATTTCCAGCTACATTGACAAGGGAGAATCGAAGTTCTTTGCCAATCTTTATAACTTCATTGCAGTTCTCAACCTTTTTGAATGGCATTTTTATGGGAGGTTTATTTGCATGTTTCCAGTTGACTGAGCCAGGCGAAACTTTGTCAAGAACTTCAAGAAGAACCCACCTTAATGAGATAAGGTTTAGTTAGATACAAGCATATAATAAGAAATAAAGCGCACTCAAACAGAACTCCATAGCTTACCCATTCCTTAGATCCTCGAAAACATTGTTGACATAAGTGGCAGTACCAAGACTGTTAATCCAGAGGCGGAAACATCTTTCTTCTCGTGAAGTTTCCACATCATCTGTCATCATCTCAGCAAATGACGTTGACTTTGAACTGTCATCAGTTAACCCATTCCTGCAACAAAGAAAATAACACTAGTAAAGTAGCAAATACAGAAATCATTATCAGCTTTCTAATTCATTTAGAAACCCTGTCAAAACACCATTAGAGGCAAAAAAAAAATGTAAATAACATCACGTTTTATCAAGCAAAACCATTTTTGGATTTTTGGATAATTAATACTTTAATGGTCCAAACCCCACTGGAACGATGCTATCATATTTTTTTTAAGCAACCTGTCAAGTTTGCTACTAACCTGTGCTGAAATATTTGCGCCACAAATGCCAGGTTGAGATTTGCTGAGCCGTCCACTATATCTTTAGGAGAAAGATATCTTTTACAATCCATCTTCTCAGCCTGCTCAAGAACCTTTTTCGCTCTTTCTGTGGGGTCTTTGGTCTCTAATGTACCATGCGTCGAGTGTTCTGGAGCAAGAGCGTTCAGCAGATATGCATATGCCTCGCCGTCCTGGAAACACAAAAGAAAGCTGAGGTTAGGATCAACGACAAAGTGGAAAAATGCATCACTGTCAAGACTATTGTAACTTTATAACTCATGGGCAGTGCTGGGTAGAGAATATATGTTATTGAGGAGAAAGGGTAAGCAGGGTCAAATTACCTTCACATCAGAAGAAAAATTTGTAACCTGCTTTTCATAACCAGCTTTCTTGAGATGAAAATTCATCCATTTTAGCAACACTTTTTCAGGAGCTAACCCCATGAGCTCCTCGGCATCCTGCAACGTCATGAAGATTTTATGTAGTTTCCATCTCATGACAATAAATCCTTGTAGAAAGCACTGAAAAACACGTCAAATATATATATTACCTGAGTGTCGTCCACCAATTGAAAAAGTGAAGGAGTTTTCTTAAAATTGAGATCAGCCAGCATTTGGATCTGATATTTTGGCACAAGAACAACAAAAATTGTAAGTTATATAATAATAAGTCAACATTACACAAAATGTAACCATCCTATGAACTGGAAAAGTAATATGACACCTAGAAATGGAAAGTGAGTACCTTAATAATCTGAGATATCAACCCAAGTACGAGATATGGCTGCAAAGAAGAAGGAAGGAAAAAGAACAATGAAACTTGGCAGGTCATGTAAACAACAGAATAAATCATCCTTGTTTCTTACGACATTATACTCACTCTTCCTTCAGCAATGTCCTGTGTTCCAATGTTGACGACAGTGCAGCCAATAGCTTTGGCAGAATTGAGACCAAGAGTAAGGTTCTCATTCCTCTCCCATGGGTTAAGAATTTTCTTAGTGTTGATAGCTCGTTCGTCGATGGTCCCAGGAACAGCAAGATTGATAAGCTTACTGCAAAAAAGGAACAAGGATGAGCACAAAGAAATTTCGAAATGGGCAGTAAAATCAAATGAAGAAAGGCATTTGTATATACCACAAAAGAACACCATCCTTAACAAGATCAAAAAAAGCATTGGTGGCAGGATCAATAGGAAGGTAGCTCTTCAAGAAAGGGTCATCTCTCAAGTAACTATTGACATGGGAAACATAGGAAGCCTTCTCGGCTTCGTTAATGGCATGGTGAACCGTAGTGGTGCTAGTTTTGAGGAACGAGGAAGAACCTTTCGACCCTCCTGATTTTTCGACTCCCCGGGCTTGCACACTTAGGAAGGCCTATACGAAAACCATCCATCAAAAGCTGATTAAAAAAAAAACAAATAAGTAGAAAAGACGAGAGAAATCACCCGGAGGAAAGTCTCGAAATCGACTTCTTGATCAGCATCGGGATAAGACTTGTCCAAAACAGATTTGATCTCATCGGCATCAAAGGTGCCACTAAAAGCGTTGAGCTTGGCGAGAACAGGAGGTAAATCTCCAACGGCGAAGCGATCCAAGAGCTTTTTATTTGAATTAAACTATACAATGCACACAAGTAAACATTAGATACTTTACTCATAAAAAAAATGTGATGTTGAAAATGAACCTTGGATTTAAGGGTTCGTAATTCCACTTGTGTAAATTGGCTGTGTAACTCTGGATCGGAGACGACGACACCAACGTAACTTGACATCTTTTTCTTCTAATCGTTTCTCAAAAACAAATCCCTATGCAGCCAATTCATATTATCAATCAATCAAACAGTAACATAAACCAAAGAGAAAACAAAAGGGAAATCTGAGAACAAAACGGAATCGGCATCGGAACGCAAAGCAACGATCTAGATTAACGACGTCGTGGATGCATCGATCGATCGATCGGATGTAAAGGCGATGGCAGATGATGATTTGAAATAGAAAAAAATGGGGATGATCAAATCTAATATAGAGACAGCGATAACAGACCTTTTAGAGAAGAGGAGATTGATGATGACAAGACGTGTTCATATCTCGCTGGGGATGATGATGAATGTGACGACGATGATAAATAGACCCTTTATTCAATGCGCGATAGCCACGACCTGCAACGAATGAAAATTATATGACAACGAGACAGAGAATGGTGGTGAGGGTTTCTGTTTAGTATTTATTTTCATTTTTTTTTTCCATCCTTCTCCTCTTTTCTCCCAAATTCTCGGTCCAAATTGTTTTATTTTTGTCAATTGTTTTTGTTAATTTAAAGTTTATTAGACAAATTACAATAATCAATACCATTAAAAGAGGATCATTCTCTAATTATATCCTTAATGAAAATTGCAGTTTTCTCAAAAATACCCTTATTTTTACAAAGAATTAATAAAATTCATTAATGGCATTTAAGTCTTTTGGTTTTGGGCCTACAGATACACCTAAATGGATCTATAAATAATAGGCCTATATATATATTTAAAAGATATATTAATTTTAAATTTAATATAAGTATAAATATATTATGAACAATAAATGAATTAAGAAACATGAAAATATTATTTTCTTAAATATACGTATCAATATTCAAAATAGATCATTTGAATATTATACATATTTTCAATACAAACCAAAATCGTATATCCTACACCATATATCATATACATATTTGAATATCATTTTTCAGTGTATAATGTCATTTTATACATAATATTAATATGGCAATTACGAGTGTTCAAGAATATTTTAAAAACTATCTTAAAATAAATTTTTAAATCTAAAATACAAACACAAACTTATAATAGGTTATTAATAACGAAAATAAACTAATATTGTCATATCAATAAGTTATTTTATATTATCATTTTTTATTTAGATAACATGATAAAATTTTATCAAATTCTAACGAATCACTAATTTATGTAATATTAATAAATATATGAGTAATTTAATCAATTTTTTAAAAAAGTACTATAAGATATTTTGTTATCGGATCAATAGTATCAGATCGCGGGTTAATAGTGAGTTTTTAGGTTTTTACCGGGTTATATCGGATTTTTAATTAACAAATTTTTCATTAAATCCGAACAGGATTATATACAATGTATCGGGTCTATAGGTTCAAACATGAATCTAGGTCAGATATGAAAACAAATTTTAAAACTCAAACATTATTATAGAACAGCTACCATATTTCGAACAAATACCATATTTTGAAGAGAAAAAAAACAAATGATAAAAACCTAAAAACTCAATTGTTATGGTTCGAAATGAAAAATAATGGTAATTTGTAAATCAGTTTTCGATTAATAAATGAAAAACAAACAAAGCGCGGGTCAAAATCTAGTACATACTTAGAACATCTCTATTTGCACTCCATAATTTACTACTCCAAAATTGAATGAGGAATTGAATAATGAACAAAAAAAAATTTAAAAAAATACTCTATTTAAATTATGGAGATAGTGATAGAAATGCCCTTAGGATTCAAATGTTTACAATCGTACCACAACGCAGTTAATAATAACAAAAATATATACATATAATTTATCTATGTTACTTTCCAATCTTTCACCGAAGATTTGTTGTATTATTCTATCTGTTTTATGCTATTTAGATGTTCTTCAGAAGAGAATGTCTTCAATCCACAGATGCTCGAGAAAAAAAAAGGAAAAAGTTATTTCTCCAAGTCCAGATCCAAATGTATTCGGTAGTTCAAGTCCGGCTGATTAACTGACGAGAGGTCACAAAGAAGCTTTTTATTACATCGCCATATTGGACTTTTATTAGCTTAGTTCGTTTAGTCGAGAACACATATCATGTGGATGGGGAACGCCATGATATGATTGACGAGGAGGAGGATTATGAAAGAAACATCGACAACGAAGTCGGTGTCAAACCGAGCATGTCATTCATCACCATGGTTAGTTAGTGGCCCTTTTGGTGTCAGGCCTCATCCCTCTCAGGTGCAGTATTGGAGATTATTTCATTGCCAATGTTTTGGAAGCATACATTAGGTCGTCAATTGTTGAACGCCCTAGCTGGAAGAACCAATTCACAACTTCGTCAACACTGAAAAGTGCGAAGGAACTCGTCAATGCTAGTTTTACATTCCTAATTCTGAAATTATTCTAGATATCGTGGAGTACTCCAACCGGGTACGTACGCATGCATTCATGAGTCATCGTTCAGGAAGAATTCTAAGTTGTGATTATGTATTATGAGATTTAAGACCTTCTGGTGTGTGAGTGATGAATGAACCCATCAAGGGTCGCTTGAGTCTTGAACTGGATGAGAGAAAGACTAATGGAAGGGAGAGTATGCAGATGAGATTAGGAGATTATAGCAGATTGGATGAGAGATTGAGAGTATGAGAGATTGAGTAACCAAGAGACTAGAGATTCAGTGACGAGAATAAGATAACAAGATTATGAAGGAGAAAGAGAAATTCCTCTAACGCATTTAAGAGTTTACAATCGCCCAGTAAAGCTTTAAATAAGCAATAAAACTTTGTAAATCATAAACCTAAATCTAAAGGCTGATAATGCTTGAAGTGAATGGACTGCTAGTGTGTGGTCCTCATGTCTGAAGAAAGCTGGAAAAGATAAACAGCTCAGGTGCAAAGGTTGATGGCTCAGATGGGCTCATTCAAATGGATGGATGGGATGATGCTTTGTGTTTGTCTTTGTTAATAAGGATTCATGCCATCAGGAGAAAGGAAGGGAACAAACTCGAAACCGGGATACAAGAATGGTGCCAAACGATGCTCCTTTAGACTGTCTCAAGAAAAAAACTTCTATGATATCATATTTACGTGTAAAACCGGCTTTTTATTCGAATAAATTTTACATTCATTAAAAAAAAAATAGAAGGTACAAAATATGGTTTGACCAACAAGATATGGCTTGACCAGCACCGTATGTAAGCGTTAGACGAATTGCTATAGTTCCACTTTGTGAGTTTTGTTATTTATTAAAGCTTTGATTGGTAGAGCATTAGCATTAACATTATGCTCTACATTCTCTAATCAACAATTGTTAGAAAAATATTTAGAGAAACATTTACTAAATGCAAATGCTCTCCAAATGCTCTCTGGCCAATGCTTTCACATGAAGCTTTTATAAGAGCATTTGCATCTATAATTTATAAAATTAAGGAAAATATATAATTAATTAATTTATTTTATTTAGTAATATCATAAAATTATTTTTATATCCAGAAAATAAAATTTTGATTTCTAAAATTAATTTATAATAAAAATATTTTTTAAAAAATAGTTTTTCACGTTTAAAATATATAATTTAATTTTATATAATTTAATTTATTTTAAATGTGAAATATTATTTTTAAAAATATATATTTTAATTATAAAATTTATTTTTAAATAATATTTTTCAATATAAACATAATTTTTAAATAAAATAAATTAATTACATATCTTTTTAATTTTATATGTTAACATATATATATATATATATATATATATATATATTAGAAATATATTCATTAAAAATAAATATACTAATATACTAATTAAAAATAAATATATTATATATTATATACTAATTTTTATAATAATTTTAAATAGCATACTCATACTGCTCTACCAATCATCATATTAAACAGTTAGCAAAAGCATACAGGTCTTACAGCATACTGCTTCTATAGCATACTGCTACTGCTAATGCTAATGCTCTGTCAATCAGGGCCTAAGTGTTATTAGATTTTTACCCATGCTTTCAAAATGCGGATTATTTTACATTTATAAAATTCAATAAAAATGCATGAAACTCATCTAAAATTTGGAACCGTTTAGATCTTAGTTTTAATATCTAATGGGATTGTCTATTTAAACTCGTCTCATTCAGGACTTACTCATCTATTTGTTCACTTGTTTCAACTTTGAACATAGCACCGCTACAAAGAAAGAAACAATGGTGGGCCTACAGGCTTTATTGAAGCCCATATAAATAGATTCCTAAATGATGATGACGGAATAATAATAAAAATAAGAAAAAGAGTTGTAAATCGTAACGGAAAGGAATGAATGAGAGTTTCGCTTAATCTCTACTCAATGCGTTGAAGATCTCTGCAGCCATAAAAGCCAAACACTCCCCAGATCAATTCTCTTCCGCTCGATCGAGATCTCGTGTGAATTGGTGATGATGATGATACGCTTTCTGTAGACTTGAACCAAAATCATGAAACTCTGGTCATGTTTGAAAATCCAGTAACAAGCAGTCCTCATCTTCGCAAATCTGGTAGCAAATCCCTCTTCCTTGATCCTGGTAACCCTCCATCCCCAGCTCTGATTCAAAATGCATGTTTTTGATTGCGTGGATCTAAAATGAACGAAGCGAGAAAAATGTTGTCGATGTGCTGATCTGATCTGATCTGACACAAAGGGATTTTAATTTCTTAATTGGGTTTAGGTGTAAGCGGGCATTTAGGTGGTGCATCAGAAATGGGTGGTGACCTTAAAGGATCAAGTTCACCGCTTCAGATTACAACAATGGTTCCTTCTCCTATTTTCCTTTGGAGATTTAAGGTTTGCTTCCTGAAATTAGAGACTAATTTGAGCATACATCTCTGTAAAAAATGGTATCGTTTGATGAAAGTTTTTTGTTCCACTGAATCAGGTTGTTTTGTTTCTTTTCTGGGCTTTATGTTGCTGCAAGGTTAGTAGTGATCTTCTGTAAAAATTTTAATGTGAATTTTTTTTGGCCCATCTTGATCTTGTTAATGATGTTTGAAGAACAGATTGGATGGGATTCAGTTATGAGAATGAGTATTGACCTGCGAGATTTGTTTTTGTACGAAGCCTTTCTTTATTACAATCCTCTTCTTCTTGTGGTAAGTTAAGATTCATCTACTCTCTTTAGATAGATTAGATAGACCTCTTTCTCTTCTTGTTATATCTTTCTATCTTTGTGGCCTTTAGACCATGATGGTTTGGCTCTGGGGAGTCAACTTATGGGTGTTCTCTCAAGGAAGTGTCAATTACGCCAAAGTCTTTGATCTCGACCATAACCACCTCACTCATCGAGAGATGTGGAAGGTACTTTACTTTTCTATTTTAATATTCAACTGTACACACACGCTTCTCTATTTCCGTATTATTCTCAGTTGTTGTGTGATTTTTGGGCTGCAGTGTAGCATGTGGATGACAATCATTGTCCCTACTAGCATGACTGCGTATCTATATCTCTATTCTCATGGTGAAGTATCTTTGGCTGCTTCACAACCGGTTAGCGCCTTCTCTTTTGCTTTATTGCAAATGTTATGTTTCTGATACATCTGCTATTTTGTATGTCACTGGTGCAGGTGCTTCTGTACATTGCTTTTGCTTTGGTTCTGATATTTCCCTTCGACATTTTCTACTTGTCTAGTCGATATTTTCTGCTGAGAACATTATGGAGGATAGCTTTTCCACTACAGGTAAAATGTTCTATTGATTGTAATTAGACTTGCGATTGACAAATCTCCAAGTTTTGCGTAATAGAAGTGCCATGCATTATATAAGTTCATCAAGCATGGAGATCTGATCTCAGTTTTTTTGTTTAACAGCCAATTACATTTCCGGACTTCTTTTTGGCAGATATTCTGACCTCCATGGTAAAGGTATGAAATTTCAAAGCTTACTTGTAATAATTATGTTCTTAGAAATTATGGGATTGGTAGCAGGAGGCTTATTGTAACTAACTAGTGCCTTCTTTTTATATATCATATCAGATTTATAATTATGTTGATTGATGTTTTTGATAAGGTTGCGGTTTAGGGTATTAAGGAGCTTCGGGATTGTGAAACGCCGTAGCTCCCTCTCTCTGTGGTTCTTTTATGTGTGTTTTGAGTAGAATTGCTAGTGTTGAATTCCTCCTGATTTAGGAGATGCACGATAGGCTTAATCTAAGCATCATATTCTCCATGTTGAACTGGTTTTCATGGAGAAGAGATTGTTGTGTCAGTTGATGTTCTTGTAATTGGATTACTGGTAGTAAATTTGGACTCTTGTAACCGAAAGTTTTAAATATTTTGCTCGCTTGATGTGGTTTTTATAGAGGTGTAAATGTTGTTGTCGTCGCTTGCATTATAAATCTAATATGCCAAGGAATGGAACTGAATACGTATTTCTCTTGTGCATCTTATTCTGCGCCGATTAATATTATTCTACTGAGTTTCATTTATGATTGACATGGGTAATTTATATGCCAGGTGTTTTCTGACTTAGAGCGCTCCGTCTGCCGGATGGTGCATAGACAGGTAACTACTTTACTTGGTCAATTAAATACCTGTGACATCTAATATAGATTTGAAATATCTTATGCTGGAGAAACTAGTTCCATTCTTTCCTATGAACTGGAAGAAGTATAGATCCATCTACACTACCAAAAATTTATCCTACAAGACTGACAAATGCCAGTATTTGCCAAATCAGCTGATATAAGATTGAAAATCTGTTAAGCTGGATTAACTAGTTCGATTTTTCCTCGGACCTGAAACAAATAGCTTGATCTGTACTACGAACAATTTACCCTCCAAGACTCTTGACAAACGCTAAGATATGATGTATCAATGGAATCCTGGCTGTTTGTCAACCCTGCACGGGTTTCATACCTTGTTATCTGTAGTAAAATGGTGGGATATATCAAGTCAAAGAAGTTTCTTGTACTTTCAGGTCGCAACAATTGCGTGGTTTGAAGCTGATGCTGTCTGTGGCAGTCATCAAATTGCAATTCCTTTGGTTCTTGTTTTCCCCTACATTTGTCGTCTTTTGCAATGTCTTCGACAGTACAAGGATACAAAGGAAAAGTCATCTCTTTTAAATGGTAAAAGCCTAACCTTTGAGCACTGATGTTCAATTGTTCCGCATCATCAATCTTATAGATAATTTGTGGGTTTTTCTTCAGCTCTGAAATATTCAACAGCAGTGCCTGTGATCTTTCTTTCTGCGCTTAAATACCACGTGATGCCCGAGAGCTGGACATCATTTTACCGACCCCTCTGGCTTTTCTCAAGTGTCATCAACTCACTCTACTCATTCTACTGGGATGTAACTCGAGATTGGGACTTAAGGTAATAGGTTGAAACTGCGTCTTCCTATCCTCTAAACAATTTTTTCATATCATAAGCATTAGTCGCATCACTTTGTTTCTGTTTTGTAGCGGTTTCACTAAGATATTCAAGTTTAGCCGTCCAAGTAACATATCATATCTCTTATATGGCCGACAATGGGTGAGATTCAGCTTCTACTTTCCGATGAAACGTCTTTGTGTTTTCTTCACATTGATGTTTGGAACCGTTGAATATCATTGCAGGTGTATTTCTGGGTGATAGGGAGCAATCTGGTGCTGAGGTGTGCATGGACATACAAGTTATCGGCACATTTGAGGCACAACTACATAACGGTGTTCGCAGTGACCGCCATGGAGATGTTTAGACGCTTTCAATGGGTATTTTTCAGAGTAGAGAATGAGTGGAACAAGATCACCAAATCGCATCCATTGGCTGAGATTTCACTTGAAGAAGACAAACTACTTGGTTCTGCTACAACCCATGATGTCTAGTTTTCTTTCCTCTAGTCCTATGCAAAAAGAAAAAAATTCTTGTTTTCGTATCGGTACATTCAGTGTCTAGACACTTTCTGGAAATATAATACACTTTTTCAAGAATCGAACCAAATTTACCAGACTAAATCATACGGTTCTTTAGAAAATGTACTTTTGGCTATGACATGAAAATGTTCAACAAACTCGTTATAGGTTGTAAGGAGTATTTAGAAATGAATTAGTGTTAGAAGAGGGGGAAACGGGCTAAAATTAACAAACACGATCAAATTGTTTAAAATACCATTACTTGTGAGAGATTAAATCATTTTGCAGTTCATTCTAGAGAAATTATTTGAAATACCATTATTTGGCTACCAATTTTTAAAATACACTCAATTAAAATTAAAATAACATTTTGGTTTAGGATTCCGTAATTATTGTTTATGGTTTAGTATTTAGGGGTGGGGTTGTGTTTATAAACTTTTAAACATCTAATCTATTAATTTAGGGTCATATTTTTATCTACCAGTAACTATAAATTAGGTAATATGACATTTGATTATTTACATTAATAATAAACTAACTATAAATTTGATTTTTTTTTAATTATAAAAAAAATCTGTTGAAAAATAATCTAACAAAATCTTACTTAAAATTTTAAATATTTTTATAAAATAAGATATTAATTAATTTCGTAATTAGTAATATAATATTGTTATAAATAAATGTTAAATAAAATTTTATTATAAAACAAGAAAATAAAAATTATATACTATTTTCTATAAATTCCATAATTATATTTTGTATTATATAAAAATAGAAGTGATATATGAATTAAATATGAAAAATTATATTAAATAGGTAAATTAACATAAATTTTTTTTAAATTGTTTCATTTAAATAAATTATCACTCATCATTAAAATAAGTTAAAATTCGTAAACTATATAATATTTTTATAAAAAAATAAATTTATTAACATAGGTTAAACTCTTATATCTACAACTATATATAATATTTTTATTTGTTTTGAAACTCTGAATAATATATTGTTTATATACAAAAATATAATAGTATATAATAACCTTTAGTTTATATACTATTTAAAAAAAGTTGTTATTATAAAACTATGAAATTTTAGTAATTCATTTAAAATATTAATGACAAATTAAATTTTAATTATAAAAATAACTTTTTGAAATGCACCACGAAAAAACAAGCGATATATGTTGTAAACATTAAAGCAATCTAATGATTTGAAATCTTAATTAAAAATAAAAATAAAACTTAATATCTTAATATCATGATTAAAAATATATGTTAATATCATAACATGCCGAATAAGAAATATAAACAATAATATTATAGACTTACACAATATATAATATTAAAATGAAAATTATATATTTAAAAAATTTGTGATAATATCAAATACATTTATAAAATGAAAAATATTTGCACGTATGTGCGGGTTAAAATCTAGTATAAATTATTTAGGAGGGTTAATTTAGTTTTCATTTTCTATCAACAACTTAAAGTATTTATGAGCTACATCAAGTATTGGCCATCACATGGCTAACCATGCCAACTATATTAATGCATGTTTAACTACACGAACTATATGTTACGCATGACCACATCCCCCAAGTTAATGACGTTATGTAATCAACATCATTAAGTTAAATAGAGTAACCGGCGATGGACACGTGGATGTCGGAAACTAAACGCTGTTAATTATCCCGTTAAGACAGATTATAACCCGACCCGCCTACCCAATATTTCTATAATTCTAACCCGACCCGTGCCCAAATAAAAGAAAAAGGTATTTGGGCCCCAATATTTTAAACTCGGCCCAACCCAATTCTTTATAATAATGAAATCAGAGTCGATCTCTGTCTTAACTCTTCCTCTTTTCTTCGTGAAGCAGAGATTTCAACCTAAATCAAAATCGAGTCCAGCATCTACAGAGAGGAAATCAGGTAAAATCGCTGAACCCAGTATATAAATGTTTAAGATTTTGTTAGATTATTAGAAGAGATGGTATTGATTGACATATCTTTGATAGATGGATCTAAGCTCGGGTTCATCAAGAAACAGTAGGAACAGAGGTTATGGTAATCGCAAAATGTGTGCTTGTCAGTTGCCTGCGAAGATTTTCACGGCTTGGACAGATAAGAATCCTGGCCGAAGGTTCTATGGGTGTGAACTGTACAAGGTCTAGATGAAATTAATGGCGTTTGGTAATTAGTAGTAATTAGAACTGTACAAGTTCTAACATTATGTCTTTTGTATCATTAGGAGGGGGGGAATGACCATTGCTCTTACTTTGCGTGGTTTGATGAAGAAGAAGTGAAAGGTTGGGCTAAGAGGGCTTTGATTCAAGCTCGGGATGAAATACGAGAGAAGAAGAAACGTATCAATGAACTGACGGCCAGTATCAATGAGCTAACAGCTACTGTCAATGAGCTTCGTATGGAGTTGGAGCAGAAGAAGGTTGAGAAACCAGGTTCTCGTGAAATGGTTGTGTATCGGTGATGCATAATAATGTGAATTGAGCTTAATGTAATGGTTTGTACTTTGTTATTGGTGTATCAGTCATGCATACAATGGAATGGTTATGTATCGGGTTGACCTTTAATGTTGTTGAACAATGTCAATTGTGGAATATTTTCATCATTTATGCACTAGTAGTATCTTGCAAAACAAGCGAAATGAGTCATAACAATTTTTGAAGATCAAAATAAGCAAAAGAGTTCTTTTTTTTTGAAACACTGCAAAAGAGTTCTAACATCATGATGTTACACATCAAAAAGAACCCGAAAACCCCGAGAATTCTAATAACATGATGTTATACATCAAAAACAAGCAAGAACCTGTGAAACCCAAGACTGCTAACATCGTACAAACATCCAAAATATAGACATGTTCTTGAAACAGAAGACATGATCAACCAAACAACAATGAAGCCAAACGGTTGCTTCTTCGGAGTACTTGAGTCGGTTGTGGGGCAGTAGAAGAAATGTCTTGAACTTCAAACTGTGATTGATCTTCAACTAATTGAGCCATGAAATCAGCTTCCATTTCAGCCACCTCTTGTGCTTGGTCATTAGCTTCCTCTTGATCTTGTAGTTGATCTTGTACTTGTGCCTCCAACTGAGCTTCCTCATTAAGACGCCTTCTCTTTGCTTTGTCTTCTTGAGACTGCGGTAACACAAAATATACAGTATAAAAGAACTTGGACAACACAAAGTAGACAATACAAAAACAATTTAAAAGAGCTTAGACAATACCTCATGTGGACACCTCCTTGAGTTATGTCCCTTTTCACCACACAGCCCACAATGTCCTTCTCTTCCTTTCCGACCAACTTTCTTTTTCGACGGTGATTCATGGACACCCTTGATCCTCGCTTTACTCTTTGGTCTACCTGGTGGTCGCTTATAAGGTGGTGCAAAGATGCGTTTGCCTCCAACTTCTTCCCAAAACTTAGGGCCATTTACAGGCTTCAGACCTTTCCGGTACGTCTCTTTCCGTTTATCAGTCAAATAGAAGTCAGAAATGTAGTCCTCAACTAGCCCGGTGTTCTCCCGGATTGCAGAAACAGCATGGCGACAAGGAATACCTGTCAAGTCCCATTTTCGGCATACACAAGTGCGCCTATTAAGATGGACTGAATAGCCATTTGTCCCCTCCACAATCTCATATTTCCCACCAGTACTTGACACGGAGTAACAATGCTGAGCTTCTTCACACGACTTCTCCATCTCTTTTCTTGCTTTCTTTGTGTGTCTTCCAATCTCCTTGCAAGCTATCTTGTACCTATTCGCAATTCTTTGCATTGCATCTCTTCTTATGAGCTCCAGCATCTGCACAAATGGCTTCTTCCTTGCAGTCTTCAAAGTCCTATTGAAAGACTCAGTCAGATTGTTGTGAGTATCCGCACAACAACAACCAATCCTAAAAAAAGCTCTGCACCACATTCGATGATCTTTCTTCAACAGATCATCACACGCCCTAGGATCAAACTGTCTGAAAGTTTTTAGATTCTCCTTGAAATCAGCTTCGTTATAACTGCTCGCAACTCTCCAAAACAGTGGTTTTAAAGTGTCAGACTTATGGAGTTTCTTCAAGTTGGCGTAGATGTGCCTAGCACATGCTCGATGCTCAGCCTTTGGCAACTCAGTAGCAACACCATGAATCAAGCTTCTATGCATGTCGGATATGATAGAAATGTTCTCACCTTCACCCAAATCCAAGTCAAGCTTCAACTTGTGAACGAACCATTCCCAGTTGTCATTGTTCTCAGCCGAAACTACTGCCCAAGCTATAGGATATATCTGATTATTTGGATCCCTTCCAATTGCGGTGAGAATCATCCCCTGGACAGAATGTTTTAAGAATGTACCATCTAAGCCGATGATAGGTCTGCAGTTGGCTTTCCACGACCTCTTTAGAGCTTCAAAACAGATGTAGATTTGTGAGAATATTTCCTCTCCATCCTCTCTTCTGATGGTGTTGATCTCCACAGTTGTGTTTTTATTTGTCCTGAAAAATATAGTCAATAAATATCAACATAATGAAAGTATTATCAAGAATGAAAGGTAATGAAAAACAAGTATACCTCTTAATTTCATGCTCGTAATCTCTAAGTCTCGCAAACTGCTCATTCGTTTCAGCTTGGAGTTTATCAAAGATCATTCGCCTAGCAACTTGCGACTGTGGAGGTGAGATGATGATGTTGTACCTCCTCTTCATTTCATCTTTGATTTCAGGAGCACTCATTTCTGGATCGCGCCTAATGTCTTCTAAAAATAGATCAGCTATCACAGGACTCTTGATCTGTTTACACCTTCCCACAGGATGACACTGATGCTCGTCCTCATAGGTTTTCACCATCCACTTCCCGATTGGATTCTCCACTGAGCAGTAGATGCGCCACCCGCAATCTTTCTCATCACACCTTGCACCAAGCTTAGTCTTCTCCCATCTATCAAAGACAACATTTCTCCTTGTCTTCAGAATGTATCTGATCACATTCTCCTTAAACTCCTCTCCAGTACTGAATAGTTGCCTCAGACTGAAAACACCATCAAGCACATTTCTTTTAACCAGCCTCTCAGCTTGTTCTTCTTCATCACCAGATGAGTCATCAGTGGCAGGGTAAACCTCATCTTCATCTGGAATTTGTTCTTCATAATCCACATCTTCTAAAATATCTATCTCCTCCTCAACTACCTCAACCTCATCATCAGACTCTGAATTTTCAGACCAACCTGCCTCAAAATCTACACTATCATCATCTGAAGCTTCGACCCCATATGTTGGATCTTCAACTTCATCATCACTCCCATGCTCACCACCTTCATGAATCGGTTCAATGGCCATCTCTTCATGTACACCATTTTCTCTAGCCTCAATACCATCCTTTTCAATATATATGTCGACCTCCTTATACCATCGACCTGCTGTTTCCAGTTTCTTCTTGTTTTTCTCCACATTTTCCCACAACGGCTTTCTATCTTCAATATTTTCATATGGGAGCTTGAACCATACTTTCCCAGTAACGATATTTCTCTCAGTCAACTTTGACACCAAGGATGTGAAGACACAATTATAATCCACCTCAAACATAGTGACCTCTCCATCTACGTAATCTACAATCGCTTCTTTCTTTTCAAATTTTCCAGAGTGATAACATTTTACTTTCACCACCAAATCCTCGTCACTGTGTTTAAAAGTCCAAAAAAGCACCATTAATATACATATAAAACATAAAGCCGACAAGAAG
>NC_027751.1:34709674-34720624 GCF_000695525.1 Brassica oleracea var. oleracea
ATAGTTGGCATGGTTAGCCATGTGATGGCCAATACTTGATGTAGCTACCTATCATTTTTCCTTATGAAAATGATTATCATTGAAGGGTAAATTTAAAAAGTGGTATCAAATTTATGGTAAAATTGTAACTTCTCCTTTCATTTTATAGATGATTTGAATTTACCTCCAAGTGACGAGATGATGCAGGCATGACCACACGTCCGGTCGGAGGTACACTGTGGCTAGGTGTGTGGCCTTCTGGATTTCCTAATGAAATCTCTTTCTAATAGTATTATATATTTTCTTTTCAAAAAAGTCTCACCTTTCTTAATGGGATGACTCTACATTTATAAAGAAAGTGATGATATTCGTTTAATTTAGGTGGAGTTATGTGGGGGTGGCAAGTCCACCACCGGTATAGCCCCTTCTGTTCAGTGAAGGAGTGTGCGAGTGAGTCAAATTATAAAAAAGATAGCTCATCATATATCAATATTAGCTAGATTTGGGGGATTTGATCTTTTATTTTGCTGCGAGCTCATTTCTTGACCAAACCGGGTCGTTGCTAGCTCCTGGTTTACAAAACTTGGGTCTTCCATTCAGGTAGAGTAATTTTCGTCGATATTGATCATATGATTGTTGTCCTTGCTGGTCCATGGTCAATCCATGACTAATGAAGGCCGCATCAAGAGCCCATTTTCTTTCTCAGTCTATATATATGTCATAGATTAAGCCAATAAACTCTTTGATTGGCCATTTGAATCACGTCTTTATCAGTGGCTTAGCTGGTCATACATTGGCTCTAGAACCTTGTATTTGAGGATGCTCCAGGCCGTATCAGTTATCCCAAAAGGTTGTAACCATTATTACTGATTGATTATAACTTATATATATGGAAGAAAAAAATACTCATGTGTACGCGCTTCTTTGGCAAAACAATTCATACAAAAATTAACATTATGTGAAATTAAAATGGGCAATTCTCCTAAATAGACATTTTTCAAGTTTTATCACAAAAATAGACTATAAAAAGGAAAATGACCAAAATATTTCATTTAATAGGTAAAACGACTTTAATACCCTAGATATATAAATACAAATAAAAAAATTATCTAGTTTCAGATTATATGTTTTTAAATTTAAACTTTAAAAAAAAAATGAATTTTTTGTAATTCAAAATACTTTTTGCAACTATTTTTCAAAGGTTTATTTTCAAAATTTTAATATTTATTTTTTATTTTATAAAATTTTAAAAGTTAATCCCAAATCCTCACTCCTTAACTCTAAACCCTAAGGTTTGGTTTAGTTAACATTAAGGACATAAGTGTATATTTACCTCTTTAATGAAACATTTTGGTCATTTTTATCGTTTATATTTGCGACAAATGTCCTTTTATTGATATCTTAGGATATTTCCCAATTAAAATTAGGCTAAATCTGCAAACTGTTCTCTATGATAACAAAGAGATCTGATTTCGACATAAAAAGTCCAATCTGGTAGATTTTTTTTTTTTGAAAAGAGCCAATCTGGTAGATTTCCTTAGTCACTTTCAGCAAATTCGCATAGTCCATCTTAAACCTAATCAAGAATATTCTCTTCTCACTTAAACTGGACATATCCCACAAGAGGTCGTCCATCTCGGCGTGAAGAACATAGAGGCTCCAGTGACAACCATTAGCACCATCCATGTAGCGTTCTATGATAACTTATCCTTAAGACACCATTCCATACCACTAGTTAGTACATTATCAATCCAAGAAGCATCAATCTGACATGTTGGAATTAGGGACAAATGGGGAGGTCTCATAGCGCTTTGATGTGTGGGCTCTTCCACGTCCTCCTTGCATTATATTTGGTTCATAATTCTCCTACTTACCGCTTTTAAGGAAACTAGTTGGTGGGTATCCATTGCTAATATCTCTTTTCCATTAACTTTTTGGCAACATATACCTTCCATATACCAAATGATCCATAGATGAATATCTTTTAGTTCGTGTGGGTGACCTACATTTTGTTTTCTCCAAAATATGAAATCCATATTTTTGTTCTAGGAAGTCGTCGCCAACTTCTCTCCGTAACAAGAAGTCATTGCCCACTTCTCCGTTTTGGGAAGTCGTCACCCATTCCTCCTTCTCTCTGAGAGTCGTCGCCGACTTCTCCTCGATCCAAGAATTGTCACCCACCTCCTAAAGTCGTCACCCGCCTCCTAAAGTCGTCACCCGCTTCTCCTCATTTTTTTCTGATACATTCATAAAGTTCTACTGATACGAGAATCGTAAGCAAGATTTACAAAATTCTGCCATGTTACGTAAAAGACAACTATTCATAAATGCTTAAATAAAGTTTTTGACAAAATGCGAAGTGTACTTGATCATTTTCGTAAAACCAAAGATATAATGAAAACCAAAACTTGAATTGAAAAATTGCAATCTATGAATTAAACCGCATAACGGATTATAAAGCCTAAAACGGTCCAAAACGTAACCAGCCCAAGAAGATGTAGGGATGTTTACTTGGCAAGGAAGACAAGATAATCATAAAATGGAAAATAAATAAATAAATGAAAAAAGCGAGAAAAATGGCAAACCAAGAAGAAAATGGAAAGAAAAGTGACGTGAATCTTCGAGAGAAACAACACCGCATACGAAAACAAAACTTCAAATTTAATTTCAAAAAACTAGGATAAGACCCGCGTCTTGTAAATTTATATGAAAATTATTTAAAAAATATAGCATGGAAAATAAAATTTATGTTCTTGATCGAATTAATATTTTTAACCCTTAAGCAATTTTTTAAAAACTTTTTTGCTAATTACATAATTTGTTTACTGATTAGATTATTCCATTTTTAAAAATATTTTGGGTCAAAAAATCACTTATCGCATAAGAATCTAACGTTTAGGCCGAAGAATCTCATGCCTACTATTTTGTTACAATGAAACTATGCCAGCTTGGTTTTATATCATGATTTAGCAATTTAAAAGTTAATTATGGTTATGAGAAGTTTACGTTCACGTGCCAGTCCTATCTATCTTCAATATTTTTTTCATTTTTGTGTCGCTTTTTCATTTCGGTTATTGCTTGATATAAATATTGATTTTTGAGTTTATTCTCATTTCGTTATTTTGTTTTGGCTTGAGATTTAAAAAAATGTTTAAGATTTAAAATTATTAAAGAGAAACATACTTTAGGTTAGAATCTGCGCCTTGTGCAGAATAAAATATTTTATATTTATTACTTATTTTATATTTTTCTGTATATTATGAAATATAAAATAATAATTATATATTAAATAACTAAAAAATTGGTTACTATTATGTAATTAGCGTCCGCATATAAATCAAACGGTCGCTCTTGTTTTATTCGCAATCATTTTAGGGTAAATAAACCAACACAATCAATCTTATCTATCGTATATGATATATAATTAAATTTAAATCATATAAACATAGATATATAGTATACTTTGAATATGAATATTTATTAAATGAGTTTTCTACTCATATGATTTTATGATTATTTGTATATTTGTATAACAAAATTTTACATCAACGATTTGTTTTTTAATGTGGAATGTTTAGTGGTTTCAATAATTTATAATCATTTAAAAAAACAATGAAGATTTCAAAATTAAAATATTAACTTTTCAATATATGTTCAACGTAGATATCAAAATATAAGTATGTATTTTTATATGATGTCTAGTTTAATTTAAATGATATGAAATATATATATATATATATAATAACATAAACACCTATTAAAATAAAGGGATTCTTTCAAAAATGATTCAAAATTTCAAGTCAAACACAAAAATAACCTATGTTTTTTTTGAAACTTTGTTTTGTCCTATTCACCCTAGAAGTTCTAGCTATTCACGAAATGCCATTACTTTCTTTTTTCGAAAATAATGCTTTTAACTTACCATCCTCATCTTCACTAAATATTTACAACTTTGCCATTGACATCAATACCTCAACCACCATGAACTACCAAATTGAGGGTGTTAATGCCCTAAAATTTCAATTTTTTCTCATCCTTTCGCATTTCATATTCATACAAACCACGTATCTTACACTTTCTCTCAAAATTCATCAAAAAAACTGAAGATTTTGATTACAAATTATGTAAGGTTCATAAGCTCACGATTCTTGGTGATTAACGAGTAGGTAGCGTTCTGGTGAAGTTCTGGGTGATTGGAGAAACCACACAAGTCATCTCACGAGTTCAAGGTATGAAATCGCGAACCACATTTTATTTTTCAGATCTGTTCGACGAAGAAGACTTCTTCATAAACCTTTAGAAGTCTTCTAGTCAATGCATAGGATAGTTTTGCAATTGACATTTTGTGTGTTTTTAATAGAAGACTTCCGTAGAAGTCTTCTAACTTTCCTTTGTAAACAAAAAAATTCGAAATTAAGTCTTCTCGGATAAACATGTTACTTTTAAATTTGACCGAAATTTGTCTGAAATTTGACTTTTTGTAGAAGTCTTCTTGGAGAAAACTTATACAGAAGCCTTCTGAAAGTCTTTCCTAAGTCTTCTCAATACTGGAAGATGTCTGTGTGGGTTACTTTTGCAATTGAAATATAATAGTAAAACATTTAATATCAATGAGAAGACTTCTAAAGAGGTCTTCTCTCGAAAAGTCAAATATAGTCAATTGCAAAAGTAGTCCAGCATACTTCTTGCGACATTGAGAAGACTTCTGGAAGACTTAGAGAAGACTTCTTTTGAAGTATTCTCCAGGTAAACTTCCCTAGAAGTCTTTTACAAAAAGTCAAAATTCTGACCAACTTCGGTCAAATTCAAAAGTAACATGTTTATCCGAGAAGACTTTTAAAGAAGTCTTCTTTGGGAATTTCGAAAAAGTTTCAATTTCAAAAGTAAGCCAATATTTACAAAGGAAGACTTCCGAAGATGTCTTCTGTAGAGTAGAATTCTTAAGAAGTCTTCCTTCGTAAATTTGCAACTGCAAAAATGACCTAAACAGAAGACTTCTTTTGAAGTCTACACAGAGTAGACTTCTTTTAAAGTCTTCTGTGGATGACCTCCAAAGAAGTCTTCTACGTAAATCTTTATTAAACTTCAAATTTATCCAAAATTAAAATGAATTTTTAATATTTTCTTGCTAATTCATGTTTATTAGTCAATATTGGGACTACTGAGTCGAATTTATAACTTAACTGGTGATAATTATGAAGTTACAAACATTGATGTTTAATAATGTTTCTAGCTAAACGGAGAAGTCTTCTGTAAGTTTCCTCATAGAAGACTTGTAGAAGACTTCATAAGAAGTCTTCTCCGATGATTTTGTTTTATTAAGTTGATGTTTTGTGTATTAACTTTCAAAAGTGTTAGGTAATTTCAAGAATATCAAGTCATGTGGTTTAATGTGTCTTTTTAGATCATAAGATATAATTTTTAACTTACCTGAAATTTAAAAAATTTCAACTTTCACTTAAAATTCAAGTTTGATCTTTTGTGAATTTGACTAAGTTTTTTTTTAAGTCTTCTCTCTTAGTTTTACAAATTTGACTAAGTTTTTGTGTTGTTGTGTTTTGTTATGAGTGGGTAGAATGGTTAAAAAAAATTGTGGTATGTTGTATCAATAACTTCAATAATGTCAAGTACTTTTGGCAAAACATGAACATATTTAGCAAATTCTTTTGATTAACATTTTTTAAGTTTACAAAAGAATTCACAACTAAATAGTGCACATACAAATCATAAAACAGACCATAAACAAAACTATTACACATGGAACTAGATATCATTCCTCAACATAGATAAGCTTGGACTCCACTTGACATCATTCTTTTGTACCACTTTGGACATACAACTTTGGAAGACTTCCAGAAGACTTCGTGGGAAGTCTTCTAGCATAAAATACACTAGAAGACTTCTCAAGAAGTCTGCAAAGAGTCTTCCGAGAGTTTCTGAGTCTGCCAAGAGTCTTTCGAAAGTTTCTGAGAGTCTTCCAAGAGTCTTCTGAGAAATCTTCCAAAGTTTAACTCATATCTGAAAAAATTGCATTTTGGAAGACTTCCTGAAGACTTCGTGGGACGTCTTCTAGCATAAAATGCATTAGAAGACTTCCCAAGAAGTCTTCCGAGAGTATTCCAAGAGTCTTCTGAGAAGTCTTCCAAAGTCTGATTTAGATCTGAAAATTTTATATTTTCAAAAGCATTCAAATAGCTTCAAAGCAGAGAAAACTTCAAAAACACTTTTTATGCTTAATAATAAACAAAAGTTTATCACATTAGGTCTAATTTATA
Organism: Brassica oleracea var. oleracea; assembly: GCF_000695525.1. Lineage (NCBI taxonomy): Eukaryota > Viridiplantae > Streptophyta > Magnoliopsida > Brassicales > Brassicaceae > Brassica > Brassica oleracea. Next base: position 34,715,929 of record NC_027751.1, read on the forward strand.
ACTTTTTAAAATTCAATATATAAAACACAAAAAATACATATCCAAAATTTGTACCACTTTGGGCAGAAGACTTTCTGAAGACTTCGTGGGAAGTCTTCTAACATAAAATGCATTAGAAGACTTGTCTAGAAGTCTTCCGAGAGTCTTTCAAAGTCAGTCTCAGATCTGGAAAACCTGCAAATTCAAAAACATTCAAATGGCTTCAAAACAGATAAAAACTTCAAAAATATAATTTTATGCTTAAATAATAAACAAAACAGTCACAATAGGTTGAATCTATAGCTTTTTAGAATATAATATATAAACACACAAAATAATACATATCCAACATTTATAGATCTACCTTTGAATAAGTGAAAGATGAGAACCATGTAATGAAAAACTTGCAAAAAGAAGATAAATTAGTGAGAAGACATAAGAAAAAAATGAGAAATTGATTTAAATTTGGTGTTTTGTTGTTCAAAGAGATTAGAAAGAGGTTTGAGTGTTTTAGAGTGAGAAACATTACATTTTTGTTGCAGCCATTTGAGAGGAAGAAAGAGAATGTGTAAATTTTCTTTATATATGGAGACAAAAATTCCAATTAGGTTAAATATTTTCGATATAGATGACTTCTTTGGAAATCTTCTAAGAGAAGACTTCTTTGAAAGTCTTCTAAGAGAAGACTTCCCAAAAAGTCTTCTAGATCCTAAATTCAAATACATGAGAAGACTTCTAGAAGATTTCTGGAAGACTTCGCTTTAGGCGGGAAATATATATTCTACTAAAATTTAGGTGGGAAGCCTAAATTCTACTAAATTTAGGCAGGAAGCCTAAATTATACTAAATTTAGGCGGGAATATGGGAAGTATTCTTGTGAAGTCTTCTGGAAGTCTTCCAAACCATAACCTAATCAAATAACTAACTAAATAGCAAATAATAATTCATTAAACTTATAATCAAATTATAAAGTGTTTAATATACACAAAACTAAACACATGGAGGTCAAAATAAGTTTTTTAAAGTTAAGATTCCAAAATCTAATCCTAAAAATACCTGCAATACTATAACATATGTTATCAAACCATAAACTAAATGCTATCATGACTAATTCTACATTCACTCATCTATGTTAAAAATAATTCAAATTTAGTAAAACTAATTTTCTATCGTTTTGAAATGTTTATTAACACATTATTTCTATTTTTTCTCTCTCAAAATATTTTTTATTAAATTTATTAATTATTTTTAAGATCTAATACATGAGAGGACTTTCCCTAGAAGAAATCGGGAAGACTTCTGGAAGACTTCAATATAGGCAAAAAACCTAAATTTTTCTAAATTTAGGCGGGAACCCTAAATTCTACTAAAATATAGGCGGGATATGTCAGAAAACTTTCTTGGGAATGAGTCTTCCAGACCCTATAATCAAATAACTAAGCAAAAAACACTTTCTTAAACTTTTAAAATATTTAGAAAGTATTTAAATCAAGTTATTAGATAGTCACTAATCACATATAGGTCAATTAAAAAAAAAAGATGAGATTTCAAAATCTAACCCTAAAAATACTAACAATACTACAACATATGTTACAATACTCTAAACCAAAGAATATCATGACTCAATCTACATTCACTCATCTATGTTAAAAATAATTCAATTTTAGTAAAACTAAATCTCCATCTTTTAGAAATGTTTATTAATACATGATTTTGATTTTTTTCCTTTGAAAATATTTTTTATAAAATTTATTAATTATTTTCAAGATCTAATCCATAAGAAGACTTTCTCTGGAAGACTCCTAGATGACTTATGGAAGACTTTGACTTAGGCGAGAAACTTAAATTTTACTAAAATTTAGGCGGAATGTGTCGGAAGACTTCTTTTTAAGTCTTCTGTGAGTCTTCCAGACCCTAAAATCAATTAACTATGCAAAAAAACACTTTCTTAAACTTAAAAGAAACATAGAAAATGTTTAAATCAAGCTATTAGATACTTACTAAACATATATGGGTCAATTTGAAAAAAAAAATGAAGGTAAGATTTCAGAATCTAATCCTAAATATACATACAATACTATAACATATGTTACCAAACCCTAAACTAATGACTCATGAGCCAATATACATTCACTCATTTTTGTTGAAAATAATTCAATTTCAGATGAACTAAATTTACTTCATTGAGAAATGTTTATTATTACATGATTTCAATTTTTTACCCATCAAAATATTTTTTATAAAATTATTTTTAAGATCTACTGAACGAGAAGACTTACAAAGAAGTCATCATAGAGAAGACTTCTTTGCAAGTCTTTTCTGACGGAGGGTTATAATGGTAAAACTGAATACATGTTTTTTGTTTGTTCATAAGGGGGTTGTTGTAATTGCACTATACTTTTGGGTTACTTTTGCATTCGATTGAATTTAGGGTACACTTTTGTATTCAAAATCAAGTTTTGAGTCATTTTTGGCAAATCCCCCTAAAATAAAATTATTTATTCATATGTTTTTATAATTATTGTATCTTATTATAGAAAAAAATTTAAACCTTAATCATAAAGTTTATGTGAGACTTTTTACAGTTTTAGTAATTTATACTCGTTTTGAAAAATTCAAAATATAACATATAAAAAAAATCTAAATTTTTATTATGTGATTAATGTAATTGTGTAATTTATTTTAATAATAAATAATTAAACAAAAATGATAGAAAGTATACATATTGTTAGCAAATCTTTATTATTTAAAATCATTAATTGTCATATATATCTTAATCACATTAGTTATTTACGTAGGTTTTATTTAAGAAAATAATATATAATAATTTCGATTTGATAAATGAATGGTCCATATTGGACATACTATATAATATAGCATTTTTTAACAATTTAATTTTGGACTTAAAAAAATCTCAATTGATTCTCAAGCCGCCACGTAAGCAAGGTTAGCATTCTAATTACGTGACAACTCATCATGACACTTTTTAATTAGTACAAACTAGATGCTATAACTTTTTAAATGTTTATCTATTAATATATAGGGGATTATTTGTAGTTTACACTATGATCCTTATACTTGTCATAATTAGTATAAATCCATAAAACTTTTATAAATAAACTATCACATATATAAAAATATTACTGTAATATTAATTATTAAAATCTTACACTGAAATGTAAATTATAATTAGAAATATATAATTAAATATAAAACTACAAGTAAAATATCACTTTTTTTTGTCAGCAGCAAAATATCACATTATTCCATAAAATTATTTCCCTAATGCTTCATTTTCGATTACACAAGATTTGTTTGGACAATATTTTAGAGGTACGGAGAAAATTTACTAGACTATTAGTGTTGTTGTAATATTTAAATTTGTGTAATAATTATATCTTCACATATCTTTTTAAAAAGTTCTTTTATTAAGTTTCTTTTGTAATATTTTTGTTGTCTAATTCTAGTCTTAAAATATTATAATTCTTATTTTAAAACTTTTTTTTAACTTTATGCGTAAAATTTGAATTTATAGAAATAAATTTGAAATATTTATGATATACAAAAATTTTAAAGATTAAAACAATAAATGAAAAAAATACTTAAGAATCATTAATACGATGTGTAACTAATTATAAGGAGCAAAATGCAAATATAAAGATGAAACTTCAAATTTAGAGTTTTGTATAGTGAAACTTTCACTTCTTAAAACTCTAAATTTGAAGTTTTTAAATTCTTTTCTGGAAAGCAAAAAACTCTATAATTGAAGTTATAGAATTGTTTTGGAGATGCTTTTAGAGGGAACATGTAATAAAGATCTTGAACTTCTATCTAGAGACGAAAATACTTAGAGATATATGTTAGCTTTAAAGAACTTAGGAAATAGGTGGTTACTTTGGGGTGTATTCAATTGAGAGTTTTAGGTGATTTGTGTTAAAATGACAAATTCACTGTTATTGAAACATGAATTTTAAAAACTCATTTAAAATCTAGTGTTATTGAATTTGACATTTTATAAAGTACTCTGAAATTCACTGTTATTGGAAATATTTTAAGTTGTGGAGTTTTAAAGTTTTCAAGTGATTTTAGAGTGTTTGGGTGGATTTTCTTAGTTAAAAAAATAAAAATCAAATCTCATGGTTTTACTTGATATTCTAGAGTGGTTTAACAAAAATCATTTTATTCTCTGCAATTTCTTAAAATCATCTAAAACCTCATTAAAAATCAAATCACCTCAAATTTTAGATTGAATACACCTCCCTAGATGTTTTTCACTTCATTCTGTCGTTCTTTATTGTTAACGAATTTTTGTATGAACTCACTTGTTTGAAATCGTTCTGGCTGTAATCAGCAAAACTCCACACCAGTGTGCAACTATAGTAACTTATCGTCTTTCTTGTTTTCATATTTGAGTCGTTATCACAGAAAATCGAGTTTCCCGTACAAATTACGCCTTTTCTTATAATTTTGATTGTGCTCGGCTCCCACGAATCTATACTATATAAAAGTTGAGGCTATAAGCCATCGAGAGAGTCCACGTAGGATTTAAACGACCAATCGTAGTATGACAAATTATTATTTAAGTTTACTATTTTTAAAAATGTTAATATTACCAAAAAAATGTTTATTTCAAACTAAAATATAAATCAATATCGAATAAGGTAAATTTACAAAAATATAAATACTATATTAAGTTAACATAATGTTTAATATTTTT
>NC_027751.1:34722901-34727341 GCF_000695525.1 Brassica oleracea var. oleracea
AAAAATAAAACTAATTATTAATAAAGTATTCATAGTAGTGTATAGCATAGTATAATCTATGTGATATTAAAATTATGTACTTATAAGAAACTATAAATACTTTAGTAACAGTAATTTTACTTTTATAATACAAACAAATAAATAGCTAAGTTCAAAAATAACAATTTATAAAAAAAATGTAAATAGGAAATCAAAAAATCTAGTATCTATCTATATATATTTATATAAAAAAGGCTTTGTTTCTCTCTCAGAGTGTCCACCTAGGATTCCAGCTCTCTAATTCGTGCATCTTAGAGCCGACACGTGTACATTTAATAAAACGCAGCTATTCATATTTTTGTTACCGTCTGGGCTTTCTACGTTATGTGTCTGTGTAATAACTATTGGGCTTAAGATTGTAATATGTTTCCGGCAACCACCTTACTATGCGCTAACCCTAATCTGTGGGCGTGAAAGCATGTGCTTTCTTTGTTTCTCTCAGTCCGGCGGTGAAGGTGACGATCAAGTGTTCTGGCTGTTTCTGTAACGGATCGCGTTATGGTTTCCACGTCTTTAATCCCATTTATTCAGACGCCCACTACAAGTTTTCAATGCGTTGTTTCCGTCGGCGAGATCTGTAATATCGGGTATAAATAGGTTAGTATTTCTATTCTGGAAATCGCAATCCCTTCATCTTCATCTCTCTGCTACTCATCTCTCTTATACTCATCTATCTTAATGGCTAACTCGAGGTTATTTTTTTTCGATTTGAAGTCTGGCAAAAAATATGTGCGCATGTATTCATCTACATACACATTCAAAGTGTTTTAAGAGAGAATCAGAGAGACAAGAAAGAACTAATGGAAAACGCAGTAATGAAACAGAGTATCCCTCTCCTCACGCTCTACAAGATAGGTAGATTCAATCTTTCCCACAGGTATGTTCTATATGTTATTTATGCCCTTCTGCTTCTCAGTTTTCTATTAGCCCAAAACTTGAATCCTTTTGTTTATGATTCAGGGTTGTTCTTGCACCATTGACGAGACAGAGATCATACGAAAACGTTGCTCAACCTCACGCTGTCAGAGAACCACTCCAGGAGGTCGGGAGTTTCAGATACAGCTCAAGGGTTGCTACTTCTTCTCTCTCTCTTTTTTTTTTAAAGAAAGTTAAATTTACTCAAAAAAAAAAGTTATTCAAAAATTTGTTAATATATTCTTCTATATCTACTCACTTCGATATAAAGTTTGTGATTTTTGTTTGTGGGTCATGATCTGACCCACGTTTGTGTGGTTTCCTGCTCTTGAAGGTATCAAGATACACCTGGAATAGGACTAAAGAGCATGTGAAGGCATGGAAGCCAATCGTGGTTGCTGTTCACGACAAAGGCGGCATCATCTTCTGTCAGATCTGGCATGTTGGCAGAGTTTCTAACAGAGGTTTTCAGCCAAATGGGCAAGCTCCCATCTCCTGTACGGACAAGCCATTGATTCCTCAGATCCGCTCTAATGCCATCGATGAAGCCATGTTTACCCCTCCAAGACGCCTAAGTACAGAAGAGATCCCCACCATTGTCAACCATTTCAGGCTTGCAGCAAGGAACGCTATGGAAGCTGGTAAGCACGCTTTTTTATTTTTGGTCAACTGGTAATCACACCCATTGGTGAAACTAAGCATTGATTATTGGACAAATGAATTAGATAACATTAAAAACATTATGAAACACATAAAAATAGTTAAACTAACAGTAATTAAAAGGTAAAACGATTAAATTATTTCAAACCATACTATAATCTCCTTCCATAAATACTAAACTCTAAATTTTAATCACTAAACTCAAATCCAAATATAAAATAAAAAATAAAAAATATTTCAAATTGTTTTAATCAATGCTATTTTGGTCAAAAATTTTTTTGCTAATTTGAGAATAATAAAGTGTTTATCATTATTCTATGATATTGTTCAAGAAGAAAGGCTCTTACATTATATACGTGTCCTTGAATGTTGTTGTTGCTTGCAGGCTTCAAAGGAGTAGAGATCCATGGAGCTTATGGCTATCTTATCGACCATTTCATGAAAGACAGACAGAACTGACGATTACGGTGGATCATTACAAAACCCACAAGCGTTAGCGGTTCACATGGCGGAGTCTCTGAAGAAATACGGAATCTTATACTGTCACGTGATCGAAGCGAGGATGAAAACAATGGGTGAGGTAACAGAGTGTCCTCACACGCTAACGCCGATGAGGAGAGCCTTCTCGGGGACTTCCATCGACGCTAGAAGTTTCAAGGGGGAAGACGGGAGCGCGGTGGAGAAGGGAAGGACTGATCTGGTGGCTTATGGTCGGTGGTTTCTGGCGAACCCGAATCTGCCAAAAAGGTTTGAAGTTGATGCGGTGTTGCATAAGTATATGATAGATCGACGTTTTATACTTCTGATCCTGTCGTGGGTTACACTGACTATCCTTTTCTCAGTTAAAAGGTTAATTAATACATTTTATTGTGTGTTTTCGTTTCATGTAATAAGACGACATTGTCGGTCGAATCGCCACCACGTATTTATGAAAACGTAACCGCCTTTTTCAAATTTAGCGTACAACTTATACGATATTAGCCAGTAATACTTTAACTTATAGTTTGTAAACATATACCCTGTGTTTCAGATCCGTTTTTTTTGTACCTTCACTATTCTAATAATATAGTTAATGTTATAAAAAGAACTGAAATTTTATTATATCGCAGGAATTTAAATAAAAGAAAATTTATACCCGTACGAAGGAGATAATACTGATAAGAAGAGAGGATGTGTTATTGAAGGAGAAGGATGGTGTGTTTACAAACGAACGCAAACGTTCGTATATATAGAAGAAAATTTACTGTGCAAATAGTGCAGCGGGCCCCACATCTTTTATATTTTCAACGAAAACGGCTCATCTTTTCTTGTCTTTCGTAACACTCCCCCTTGGGGGCCGGTGTCACTATCTGCTCTCGCTTAACGTCTTTGTTGCCTCGTTAAAAACCTTTCTAGGAAAACCCAATGAGAAAAACCATAGTAAGGTAAAAAGAGTACAACTACGTAAGCTCCCCCTCGAATGAGCAGTCATAGATCCTTCTGATGACGCATTCCAATGTTACGAATATGTTTTCTGAATATCGAAGTTGGAAGTGATTTTGTGAAGAGATCAGCTGCATTGTCGCATGATTGGACATATCTTACTTCAATCTCTTTCTTCTTCACGAGCTCTTGAGTGTATGAGAAGAACTTCGGATGAATATGCTTCGTTCTATCGCTTTTGATATATCCGTCCTTTGTTTGAGCAACACATGCTGCATTATCTTCATATAAAATAGTTGGCTCTATATTTTCGTCAATTCCACTGCTTGAACAGATGTGTCGGCTTATTGATCTTAGCCATACACATTCTCTACTTGCTTCATGGAGTGCAATGATCTCAGCATGATTTGAAGAAGTAGCCACGAGCGTTTGTTTCTGGGAACGCCAAGATATAGCAGTGCCTCCGATCGTAAAAACGTATCCTGTTTGCGATCGGGCTTTGTGTGGATCTGAAAGATATCCTGCATCTGCAAAACCAACCATTTGACCTTTTGAACTTTTAGGATAAAATAAGCCTAAATCAATGGTCCCTTGGAGGTAACGAAAAACATGTTTGATCCCATTCCAATGTCTTCGGGTTGGAGATGAGCTGAATCTTGCCAAAAGATTCACAGCAAATGATATATCAGGCCGTGTACAATTTGCAAGGTACATCAGCGCTCCAATTGCACTTAGATATGGTACTTCCGGACCAAGTATCTCTTCTTTCTCCTCAGGTGGTCGAAATGGATCACTTTCAATATTAAGTGACCTAACGACCATCGGGGTGCTAAGAGGAGTTGATTTATCCATGTTAAATCGTTTCAACACTCTTTTAGTGTATGTGGATTGATGCACAAATATACCATTTTGTGAATGTTCTATTTGTAGGCCAAGACAATAATGTGTCTGTCCTAGGTCTTTCATCTCAAATTCTCCTTTGAGATAGTCTCATGCCTTTTGTATTTCCTTTTGAGTTCCGATAATGTTAAGATCATCAACATATACCGCGATTATTACAAATCCGGATATTGTTTTCTTGATGAAAACACATGGACATATAGGATCATTCACATATCCTTCTTTCGTTAAATGTTCACTGAGACGATTGTACCACATACGTCCAGATTGTTTTAACCCATATAATGATCTTTGCAATTTTATTGCACATAACTCTTTAGGTTTGGAACTTAATGCTTCTGGCATTTTAAATCCATCAGGAACTTTCATGTAAATATCAGTATCTAATGATCCATACAGATAAGCTGTAACAACATCCATGAGACGCATCTCTAGATTTTTATCAGCTGCTAGACTCATCAGGAATCTAAACGTGATTGCATCCATAACTGGAGAATACATTTC
>NC_027751.1:34729767-34746206 GCF_000695525.1 Brassica oleracea var. oleracea
TAGTAAATAATATAGGCGGTATTCCGGCCATTATAACAGGGTATAAATGATACAAATAAATTTTACCGAATCGCAGAGTGATCGTGCTGATAACGTGTTATAAAAAGAACTGAAATTTTATTATATCGCAGGAATTTAAATAAAGGAAAATTTATACCCGTACGAAGGAGATAATACTGATAAGAAGAGAGGATGTGTTATTGAAGAAGAAGGATGGTGTGTTTACAAACGAACGCAAACGTTCGTATATATAGAAGAAAATTTACTGTGCAAATAGTGCATCGGGCCCCACATCTTTTATATTTTCAACGAAAACGGTTCATCTTTTCTTGTCTTTCGTAACAGTTAAGAATTTATTAATGATTTTAAATTAAGATTTTTGTATTTTAGTCAGTAAATACAATTTATCATTATCTGTGTGTACCTGAGTCTCTTTGGAAGAGACTGAGCTTGCTGTCCACGCTCGAGACAAATAGGAAGCTGAGTTATCGATCCATGTTTGGTTCATGAGTCTCTTAAGGCACACTACGTCTGAGGGATACAAAACTATTTTCATAATAGCAACAATGATGAAGGTTTACAGTATCTACACACAAGTAAAGTATAACCTACGGGCCGATCCTAGTAACTGATAAAGTTTAGTCTTTGGAAAAAGTAAGGTTCCAAGTCGTCCATTATCATAATATTTTCGGGTTTTATCAAACATTTGCTGATAATACCTTCAATTATAGCATTAGCATAGGGAGGCCTAAATACCTCATCAAAAGTTTCCATGGGTCAAATGGAAACCGTACTTCCGTTTGTTGTCTTACAATTTCTGTCATCCTAGACAGATACATTGTCAACTTCTCCAGTTCTCCATACTTATTTTAATCCTGAGATTTTTGCAAAAGCATCAAACACTACCACGATCCCCTCCATTGATCTTATCTTCCCATCAGAGAGTACCATAAGATTTTATGCAAAGCTCACTATTTCTGCATTTCAGATGAAAACCAAACTGCTTTAGACGTGTGGCGTTGTCCTGAAATTTAGAAAGCACATCCATACTTATAACAATGTTTCATCATCTAAGTATAAAATTCAAAAGCTGTACGGGACCCATATCCCTAGTACAAGTGTACAACTAAACATGTATAATGGATGATCACATAATCGTGAGGGTAATAATAGAGGGCAAAGGAGGGAATTTATCCTAAAATTTTCTGATTGTAATTAAACAAACAAAAAGATAAGAAATATATAGGTAAGAAAATAAAATAAAGATGATAAAGAGTGGGCACTAATAATGAAAAGCAAATTCCAAGTTGCCCACTTGCAAATCTTTCTCCAAATAAAAGAAGCCCATACGGTGCCTTTTCTCCCAACTCCTATCTCATCAACTCAAAAGAGAGAGAGAGCAAACTAAAACGAGATCAGAGATGACGCAGATGCTTTCCATACTCCGCCGCAACCTCCAAAACCTTCGTAAGAGCCCACGCGTAGCTGACGAGACTGAGATGGCTTCGACGACACAAGGAGCAGGAGTAGTAGCTCATAACGAAAGACGAGACGGGGCTAACGCCGTTATGATGCGATTCCCTTTCTCGATCATTTCGTGCTTTGCCGTGCCACGTGTCAGCGGGACAGATGGACTATGGATGTCTGGAGATTATGCCAGCGTCTCAGAGGTTAACCATCTCATGGCTAGTGATGGCATGAGATACGCCATTTTAATGTAATAACCCCAAGTCCAAACATGTTCGTAGCGTTTCGTTTTTTTTCTTATGTTAACGATACAATTATTTAGCTTCTCGATCCTACATGTGTACAATATTAAATCTATGAGATGTAGAACAAGTTTAGTTCTTGTATAGATGGATTATTTATGAAGTTTTTGTGTTTGTAGCATAAGTTATGCTTCTAAAATATTTTCCCCACACTTATTCTTCTTTTTGTTCACCTTTCTCCCACTTGTTTTTGCCTACTTTTTTCTTTGCATTATTTTAACCAATCATGAAATACATATTTCTTTATTTTTCGTAGACATTTCTTACTTTTTCCTTCCCAATTAATTCTTAAAATAACATAATTCGTTCGCTCTTAAAATTAAATTAAATTAAATTAAATTTGCTTCCCTTCACCTTTAGCTCTATAATATTTATCTGAAATTTTTAAATCGCAATCGAAAATATAGAAACTAAGAAAGTGACAGCAGTGTGATATATATTGCCATTTAATAATGTTTCTTTTTTTTTTTCAGTTTTAACTTTCATCAACTAATACTGGTTGTTTTGATATGTGGACGCCAAAATTATCAGATGGACTTCTAAATTATCAATAGGTGTTCAATTTGGTAAATTGCACCCCATGCACTAGACTTTTACCCTAATTAACCAAATACCCTACACCCCATGTTGTGATACCTTTCTCCATAGACACAAACTAGTCACATCATAGGTATTTTCTTAATTTCTTCATTTTTTAAGGGTTTTAAACCAATTCACCCCTAATTTATCGCATAGTGCTTTGGAAAACTAAACCATAAACTCGAATTTTAACCCTCAATATATATTTTTTTTTAAATTAACCCTCAATTTATTTTCATATATTAGGTGCCTCGCAACCCTCAGATAAGAAATAACAAGTAACAAATCATTTGTCTCCTTAATAAATAATCATTCCTATATTTTTATATAATATTGTAGTTAATTTGGATTAGTTTAGAAATTTTTTGTGACTTTTTGAAATTCGTAAAAATATCACTTGAAACCATGCAATTAGCTTATATCTTTGAATAATCATAAAGTCATACACAGAATTTTCATATATTAGGTGCCTCTCAACCCTCAGATAAGAAACACTCCGTCCGTTTTATTTTAATTGTCGTTTTAGAGTTGGACACACAAATTAAAAAAAAAATTAATTTTACCTATTTTTAAAATAAAAACATCATTACCAATACACCTAACCACATTTTAACCAATAAAAAAATAGATTGGAATATAAGGTCAATAAATTTTGCATTGAAATTATAAAATGACAATTATTTTGAAACGAAAATTTTACTCTACAATGACAATTAAATCGAAACAGAGAGAGTAACAAGTAACAAATCATTTGTCACATTAATAAATAATCATTCCTATATTTTTTATATAATATTGTAGTTAATTTGGATTAGTTTAGAAAATTTTGTGACTTTTTAAAATTCGTAAAAATATCACTTGAAACCATGCAATTAGTTTATATCTTTGAATAATCATAAAGTCATACACAGAAGTTTTCATTTGATAAGATTTTTTAAAACTACAAATGTCACCCAAAGCTCCAAAACCACATAAAAAAATTAACCCTCAATTTATTTTCATATATTAGATGCCTCGCAACCCTCAGATAAGAAATAACAAGTAACAAATCATCTGCCTCCTTAATAAATAATCATTCCTATATTTGTTATATAATATTGTAGTTAATTTGGATTAGTTTAGAAATTTTTTGTGACTTTTTAAAATTCGTAAAAATATCACTTGAAACCATGCAATTAGTTTATATTTTTGAATAATCATAAAGTCATACACATAATTTTTCATTTGATAAGATGTTTTAAAACTATAAATGTCACCCAAAGCTCCAAAACCACATTAGTATATAATAAATCTTATTATATAAAGCTTGGTTCTTAAAATTTGCTAATTAATATATCGCAACACATGGCAATTATATATTTTAAGATTGTGACATGTGCTAATCTATCTCATAATTAAAAATATATATACTAAGATATTTACAAAAACGAATTTTATCAAAAAGTAATTAAAATATTATTTAATAGTAATTTTCTTTTTTTAAAATCTTAATCAAAAGATAATTGCAAAGAACTATTTGATAATAATTTTCCTTATAATATTATGACATGTGTTTAAATATATAATGATTAAACATATATATAATAAGATAATAAAAACGAATTTTGATAAAAAATACTTTTAAAAATTATTTAATAGTAAATTTTTTTTTAATATTTAGTAGTAATTATTTTAGAAATTTTCTTTTTACAAAATCGTTAAAAAAATTGAAACCCATTTATTTAATAGAATTTTCCTTTTCTAAAAGTTTGGTTCTTCAAAATTTTTAATTAACATCATCGCGACACATGTCAATGATATATTTTAAGAATGTGACATGTGTTAATCTATCTCATAATTAAAAATATATATATTAAGATATTATATTATTATATAAAGCTTGGTTTTTCAAAGTTGCTAATTAACATGATCGCGACATATGACAATTATATATTTTAAGATTGTCACATGTGTTAATCTATCTCATAATTGAAAATATATATACTAAGATATTAACGAAAATGAATTTTATCAAAAAGTAATTAAAATATTATTTAATAGTAATTTTTCTTTTTTAAAATCCTAATCAAAAGATAATTGCAAAAAACTATTTGATAATAATTTTCCTTATAATATTTTGACATGTGTTTAAATATATAATGATTAAACATATATATAATAAGATAATAAAAACAAATTTTGATACAAACTCATTTTAAAAATTATTTAATAGTTAAAATGTTTTTTTAATATTTAGTAGTAATTATTTTAGAAATTTTATTTTTCCAAAATCCTATAAAGATATTTGAAAACAACTTATTTAATATAATTTTCCTTTTCTAAAATTTTAATGAAAATATAATTGAATACCATTTATTTAATAGAATTTTTCTTTTCTAAAAGTTTAGTTCTTCAAAAATTTTAATTAACATGATCGTGACACATTGCAATTATATATTTTAAGAATCTGACATGTGTTAATCTATATCATAACTAAAAATATATATATATATATTAAGATATTAACAAAAATAAATTTTATTAAAAAGTAATTAAAATATTATTTAATAGTAATTTTCCCTTTTTAAAATCATAATCAAAAGATAATTGCAAAAAACTATTTAATAACAATTTTTCTTATAATATTGTGACATGTGTTTAAATATATAATAATTAAAAATATATTTAATAAGATAATAAAACGAATTTTGATAAAACTACTTAAAAAAATTATTTAATAGAAAAAATATTTTTTTAAAAAATATTTAGTAGTAATTATTTTAGAAATTTTCTTTTTCCGAAATCCTATAAAGATATTTGAAAACAATTTATTTAATATAATTTTCATTTTCTAAAATTTTAATGAAAAAATAATTATAAAATATTATATTGAGCTTGGTTCTTCAAAATTGCTAATTAACATGATTGTGACACATGTCAGTTATATATTTAAAAATGTGATATGTGTTAAACTATCTCATATCAAAATATATATACTAAAATAATGAAAATGATTTTTCTTAAAAAATAATTATAAATATTATTTAATAGTCTTATTATTATTATTATTATTATTATTATTATTATTATTATTATTTTTGTTAGTATTTTTATAAAAAGCTTGGTTCTTCAAAGTTGGTAATTTACATGATTGTGACAATGTTAGTTATATATTTGAAAATACGATATGTGTTAAACTTTCTTATAATCAAAAATAAATATACTAAAATTAAAAAAAAAACGATTTTTTTCTTAAAAATTAATTATAAATATTATTTAATAGTCTTATTATTATTATTTATTATAATGTTTGTTTTTAGAGATAATAAAGATAGAGAATTATAAAAGATAAATATTAACTTTTAAGAAAACATGTTAAACAAAAACTAATTGTAAAATCCTACAAGTATAAAAAATTATTTAGTAAAAAAAATGAATAAAAACTAACTTTTAAATAAATAAAATTAATTTTTTTAAAGCCTAATTAAAAGAAAATTTTAAATGTGCTCTTATTATTGTCTTATAAGTAATTAACTTTCTTTTTTTTAATAGATAATTTTGTATGTTAAAAAAGTATGACCAAAAATAGCTAAAAATATTTCACATCTATATTTAGGTTTAAGCTTCTACATATTATTTTTACAAAACACAATAGTATTTACATGAAGAGTACTACCTCGGTATTTTCTTTTAATTTCTTGATACAACTAAACTTTTTATTATCTTTATTACATCTTATGATGCTAACATAATTTTATATTTTGATGTTGTTATCGTACATGAGTATGTGTAAATATGATGAATATGTGTTTGTATGTATAAGACAAAATATATAAATAATAAACAGAATTTTTTCTATTAAAAATAAAATAGTTGTATAAAAATCTAAAAAGAAAATTAATTATAAAATAATTAATTTCCTTTTTAAAATTCTAAATAAAATAAATCTATAAAAATAATCTTATTTTTTTTATAATTAACTAACTTTACTTTTTAATAATTTTGTGTTAAAAAAATATAAACCAAAATTAACTTCAAATATTTCACCCGATATGATTGTGACATGTGTCAATTAAGAAAATAGATTGTGAATGTATCAATAAAAACTGTCATTATATGAAAATAACTTCTTCTTTTTCTTAAATCCTAAATAAAAGAGATTTCTAAAAAAAAAAAATTATTTTCTAATCTTAACCAATTAAGAATTTTTTCTTTTTTAAAAAAATTCCTGACTAGAGAGAATTGTAAAATTTTATTTAATAGTAATTTGTACTTATAAAAATTAATGATAAACATGATAGTAAAAAATATTTAGTTAACAAGAAAATCTGTAAAAAATATTAGTAATATTGGAAAAAATGAATTTTGAAAATGGCAACTTTTAAAAATAGTTAATATTTACTGGAAATAATTATTTGATAGAAATTTTATTTTTCTAAATCCTAGAAAAATTATAATTGTAAAATATTATGTAATATTAATTTCCTTTTCTAAAATCCGAAAAAACTGTACAAGAATATTTGATAGTTTATCTTTTATTTATATAAAAAATACCAAACAAAAAACAATTGTATCATATTTTTAATTCCTAACCAAAAGAGAATTGTAAAAAATTATTTATTAATATTTTTAAGAAAGTATTTGATGATGAACATGATACAAAAAATTATTTAATTAACAAAAGAAGTGTAAAGTTAGTATTGATACGAAATGTATATTTTCTTAATTAGTAACTAAAAATAATTATTTGATAGCAATTTATTTTTTTCTGAAATTCTACAGAGAAGATAATTGTAATAGGTTATATGATAGTAATTTTCTTTTTCTAAAATCTTAAACAAAATTGTAAAAAAGTATTTAATATTTTTTTTTAATTGTAAATAAAAACGAGATTTATAAAATAGAATTTTTTCCTTTTTAAAAAAAATCCTAACAAAATAAAACTTTAAAGAATTATTTAATAAAACATTAAATTATTACATAAGAACATGTATAATGTTGTCATTGACTCGATTGGTGTATTTGACTTTCGTTTCTTATTATTTTTCATTCAGTTTTTTTTTTTGGGTTGTGTTCAATTTAAACGTTTAGATATAGTATTTTATTTAATCATAAGTACAAAGTTTATAACAATTCATCTATGTACCATGATTATAAAATACAAATATTAACTTAAACTTATGTGTAAAAAAGAGTTTTAATTATAAAATAAATCTCAAACAACATATGCAAAAAATAATCATAAAACTATAATAAAATTATTTATTATTTTAATTTTTTTTTAAATTAAAACATCACATAAAACCCGTTGCAACGCAACAGGCTCATATCTTGTATTATTATAAAAAAAAGTTTCTTAAATCTTTAAATCCGTTGTAAAAAAAAATCTTTAAATTGTTGTGAATCAAAAAAAAGAGAGAATTAATTGTTCTTATTCTTATTCTGTAGACAACGATACCTATATATATATACACCAATCTAGAGTTTAGAACCTTCTAGAACATGGGCTTTTGGGCCTATGATGGACATCCATACAATTATTCATAACACTTCCCCTTGGTTTTCCATTATACATAAATATTCCTAAAGCGCATAAGATGCTGCCTCATTAAAAATCTTACCAAAAACCCAGTGGGAAAAATCATGGTTAAGGAAAAAAGAGTGCAACGCGCATCTACTACCCCTGATGAAAACATAACTTGAGATATACGAGACAATACAATCCCATCTAATGAACTGACTTCTTCTTAGTCTTGGTCTTGGATCGGTCCACTTCTCTTGGCAGACTTGATAATCCTCACTGAAACTTGAATATCTTGATAATCGTAGGATAAAATGACTTCAAACCACTTGGAAATCGAAGCTAACATCCATTTCTAACTTTATTCGCCGGTCTATAGCTCTGGTAAGATGGAAATAAGAAGCGATATTTGGGATACCAGTCGGAATTAGGTATTTTGAGAAAGCTTGTACATGTCCCATGAAAACAGCCATATCAAATTTTATCATTTGGAATGACTTGATTCAAATTCGAGATGAAAGTAGACTCAAAGATCTTTCTATGGACACCAATTTCATATTTTAATTCCATCTATAAGGTTTCCTTTGATCGGCAAACTTTCGACCTTTGATTTTGCTACACGAATGGAATGCGTTCATCTCTTGATTCTTCTTCAAGTATGATTGATCTTGACCATTCTCTTCATCTTCTCTCAATCTCAAAATAAATTGGAAGATTGATAGATTTTCGTCACTTAAGTGATAACATTCCTCTTTAAGTATCTATCATATGCGTGTTCTTTTTTGCCTCGTTAAAACCTTTACATGGAAAACCCATTGGGACAAAACTAATGATAAGGAAAAAGATTACAATCACACACATCATCATATTCTCCCCCTTGAAGCATCATCTTCGGGAGATGTATTCTCATCATACATAGCTTTTTTAAAGAATTTGGTATAAGCATATCCTTAGTGATAAACTCGTTTGATTGTCAGATAACCTCTTAGACCATTGGACTTATGGTTCATAGTATCTCTTTCACACAAAATATCATATCCTGGTCTATTAGGACTCTGTATCCAAATTTCCTTTTATTGACAATCTTCTAAACCTTCACATTATCCATACTTATACATACAAGTTATCCCTTTGCTTTTTATAAAAGTTATAAGTATGACTATCTTTCTGGTCATACGAAATCACATCTTTCAACCATAATAAGATCAGTCCAATATTATGGTACTTCATGAGCAAGAATTAGTTCCTTCATATGCTCAAATATACTCGCGCGGTAATATTCTCGAGAACTAGCATTTACTGCTTTTAGCAGTTCAAATCCTTATGGGTTTTACTGCTTCTTGCAGTTTATATTCTTTTTGTACCTTTCACATAAATGTCATTTTTTCCAATGGCTTTCAATTCTTGCCCGACTAAAGAAACTTGAAAGTTGATGCTTCCACCACATGATATGTTTCTTTGTAATCAATTATAGGTATTTGTGATAATTGTTTTGTGCAATTACAACATCACATCTCATGATTTCATTATCACATATATTCTTTAATATAAAGACTTGTTTCTATGCCATTGGTTTTACACCATTAGGTGTACGGACTACCGGTCCGAATACTCTTCTCTTTCAAAGAGATTTAAACTTTGAATCTATTGTTTTTTTTATCGGCCATTTATCACACAGTGTACACTTTTCAATAGATGGTTCATGATCCTCATTCTCATCAACTGCTATATTGCATGCATAAGTATTCACTACGTCGATTTGATATCGATTCATATTGTTCCAGACATGACATAGCTATTTGAGATTTCTTTATTCTCAGGTACCTGAATTCTTTCTTGTCATGTTTTCTATCTCTTTTCGAGATCCTTAATATTTCATTCCTCGATTCTGCCATTCTCATTCATGCTCTTTTTCTTTTCCGAGGATTATTTTATTTGAAACCGATAGGTCTTTCACGCTTCAAGCGCTCTTTAGACTCATTAGCAGTTTGATACTGTCCTTCTGGGACATCCATTTTAATTGGAGCATTTATAGCTGGTACTTGTGACTTAATCACTTTCTTAGAGTCAGTAAATGAGCCTGGCAACTCATATGCTAATCTTTGTAATAGAATTATCTCCATACATTCATTTTGGACTACTATTTACGCTCTTTAGTCCGAGGATCAATGATAATTCATTCAACTCATTTATTCTCCAGCTATTTATTTTCTCCCCTTAATCTTGGATAGACTAACTATGATTCTTTAAATAAAATTTATAAAATCTTTATCATCAATGGAGATCATATCCAACATATTAATAACCTCGTTTGAGGTCCCATATTTTTGTGGTGTGATGGAGCAACTACAAATTATCCAAATTCTCTAGATGGAGATCTTTGTTTCTTGACCCAAAACAAATTTAATGGGGAGAGTTTTTAATTACTCTTTGACATTATGCAAATCAGTGCTGCTGCATCTTAAGTATGAACATTAGCTACAAGATGTTCATCATGTATCTCCACATGCATAAAATAATTATCAAAGGCTTGTGAATTCACCAGTATTACCAATAAGTCTCGCAAACATCAAGTTGCGAATATGTGACAAGGATACATATGACTTTCTTGTCGATGTTTTAATTATTAACATATGGTGGATGATCAGTCCACCAGTGGGTGATCAAGCCCACAAACATCTCCTTGTATAAATAGATTCCAAATCTATTCAGCTGGTGAGAACCATATTATTATATTTCCTTGTACGCAAGCAACATATAACAGATCATTCGTAAGAATATTCTGGTTCTTTAACGAATGTCCATATGATTGTCTTTCGCTTAATTACTAAACCAGGATGGCATAACCGGTTTGCCAAACATTACCTTTTCGGTAAACTTCTGGTTTACTATTACATTTATTTCTATTTTCAATCATTGTGTAGTACAATACAATAGTGCATTGGGTAATACTTTTGATTGAAGGTATTCAACATTTCCCTTTACTTGTTGTCTCAACAATATTAGATTCTAAATCTCATTGTGTTATTTTATAAATGACTCTTTAAATATATTTCCAGTTTGAACATACTTCTGGATGTTCATTTTTTAGAGATGTGGGATTTTCTAATTCTCCCTCTCGAGATAATGACACTTCAAGTTTATATATTTGGAATTGAATCTCACTTTAGAATCAACATACCCAAGTTATGGTCATGTGTTATATTTTAGATTTTTTTTTTTATCTTTGAGACTTGGGAAAGTATAACGCATTAATGATTTTAAGTTGCGTTTCCATAGCAAACATTTATTTGCTCCTCTTGAGCTTTTAATAATCTTGATACTAAAAAATATTGTACTCACACTAGTTTCTTTTCTTATAAGATAAGATAAAAATCTCTTATTTACAATGAAATATGTAATCATCTCATATCTATATTATATATTATAAACAGATTGGCAATAAGGCATAATGCATGAACTTACAACGTATGTTTTCGTAAAATTATATAGTTCATACCAAAGATACTATAACCAACTAAACCAAGCAATATCAAATTATTGGTCACTGTTAATTTAATTAGATCAATCAAAGAAAGAAAAATCATGTAACAGCCGATAGTTCAATCAAACATAATTTTTTTTTCTTTAACGCATGATTCAGTTCCAAGTAAGAAGTAAGAAGTTTTATTTTTTTGAAGAAGGGCATAACAAGTAAGAAGTTAAAAACAAATACAGATAATTTATTGTAAAGCTTGGGTTGCAAGTCATCTAATAAGAATAATTGAATATTGAAACAAGCTACTCGTTGCAATCTAACGAAATAATAACATAATAATCAGATCTAAATAATTGGTTAAAGCATGATCGATTAAGTATGATACAAGAGTACAGAGAGTAATCCTTATCTTGATAGGTAGTGGTAGGAAAATCAATTGAAAGGGTCAAGGAGGGATACGAAGACGACGTCTAAGATCAAAACGAAGATATTGTTGGGAATGTCTTGAAATCTGTTGTACTAACTCTAGTAGAAGTTGTAACGTCGAGGTTCCGACAATCGTATAATATTAGGTGGTTATAATGTTTTGATAGAAACCGCATATAATCTATGAATTGAGAATTGATTGCTGATATTATATGATCCTATAGGGTCATACACCTAAGCAAACTGAATAATAAATATGTTGGAAAACATTATATATTTATAATGTATATATATATATTAATCTAGACGTGAAGTATCTTAATATGATTAAGATAGTTAATAATGGGCTGGCCCATTATTAATCCTAATGAAATTAGGTCATGTGAGTAGTTTATATATATATATATATATATATATATATATATATATGCGATTTGTTCGATGGAAGAAGTTGAATAATGGCTAGCCGTATTATGTTATCTCCATAAGAGATAAAGAGAAAGATAAAGAGAAGGTGTTCTCATAATTAATTGAAGAAATTTGTTTCTTCATGCGCAAGTAATTAAGTGATCCAACAAAGATGAAAGCGTTCATCGAATCATGAGATACGATCTCAACGCCACTAGCATCCCGTATCGATTCAGTTTGTGTGCGTGTGGATACCAATAGAGGCACGACGTTTGGAGTGCTTGAAATCTAGATTTGGTTTATTCATCTTTCTGTTGCGAATAACCAGGTATATTCGGAATCCTAAGATCTAGATTTATTTTCAGTAATTGCATGAGATTCTAGACATATGAATTCATAGGTTGATTTATAAATCGTTATAAACCGGTATGAATTCCAACAGTGGTATCAGAGCCTACTTGAATAATATTGAAACTAAATTTGGATAAATATAATTTGTGTATGTATTAGATACATACGTTGATGTCAAATTAGTATTTAAAGGATTTCTAGCAATCGTGTTAACATATGAATATATGGTTTCAGTTCTTGTAACTTTGAAACGTCAATGCGTTTGTGTTCATAGTCGATTTAAGATTTGATCGTAAATGTCTCGTAACTGTTATCTAAACCTATTACATATATTTATATAATGGAATCACATATAAAAGATATGTATGACTTTTGATTTGGGCCTATTGGTCACGAAAAGAAAATTGAAACTTTCTTTTCTTGCATATCGTATGCATATAAAAAAAAAACCATTATTGAATGAATAATTAATTAATAAGGTAATCGTGTGTTATTGTAATACATAAAGTGATTCTATAATTAATTTGCATGTGCGACAGTGCGAGCTTCTAAACCAATTTTGGTTTGATTGGTTAATATGATTAACCAGGTTCAATAGTATTAATCTTTTGTTTAGAACTAATAAGATTAGATTCTGAAATTAAATATATATTAATTAATAATTTTAATTAGATTAAAATTAATTTAATTATTTATAATCCAATTAGAATACATATAAGATATGTATTAGTTATATTTATATTTTATATAATATATGAAACTTAAATATAAAATTAAATTGGATTAAAATTTATTCTTCAATAAAATTTCAAGTATTTTGATGTCTACCCAATCTATCAACTATCAAGGCTCGTTTCGTTGTAAGATGGGCTTGCCAAAGCAAGGTGTCTGCAATTACATGAATGAGGTAGATGGTAACGGTTACCATATGAATATAAGACTGGTTCACTTGACTAAGCTATCAAAATGGTTTTGGGCTTAGAGACATAGGTTGGATAAGACGTAAGATGTCATCTGACAACCAAGAATTATATTGGATATAATTAGTAAAGTGTTGCTTACCTAAATAGCTATACATTCGGGCGATGAGCCAAAGCTCACATATGGATCTTGGATTATTATATTCATTTGAGGAAAATGTTTTGAATATAATATGAGTTCTCTTAATTGTTGAGATTCCTCTAATTCATGAACATCATATTAAGATTTTCTATTCTTCTATTCCTGAAAAGTTAACTCTTCACAATCCACTTTCATTGCGATATGCCCTTGAGAAGGACATATTGAATGGATAAAATTTCCTCCAATGGTATCGAAACCCGAGAATTGTTCTCAAACAAGAGTGTAAAACTTTAAAGGAAAGAATAAGCCAAGCTGGATTGCGAATCATAGCAAGCTTGATCCTTCTCCTAAGTTTAAACCCTACTTGGAAGATCTGAAAAAGAAAAAGACTTTTGAAACATCGTCTAGGGATAAATATGTTATAGAAGTAAGTGTTACTACTTCTGGTTCTACTTCTTGGGTATTGGATACCAGCTGTGGTGCTCATATTTGTACGAATATGAATGGCCTAAGCAACAGTAGAATTTTGGAGAAAGAACAAGTGGACCTACGCTTGGGAAATGGAGCAAGGGTTGCTGCATTAGTTGTGGGGACATTTCACTTGTCTTTACCTTCAGGCTTGGTTTTAGAACTTAAGAATTGCTACTATGTACCTGCTATAAGTAGGAATATTATTTTCATTCCTTGTTTGGATTTGGAAGGATTTCAGCTTTCGATCAAAAACAAGCGTTGTTCTTTTGATCGTAATGATATCTTTTATAGTAGCGGTCCATCAGAGAATGAAATTTATATTCTAGACCAAAGCGTGCATGTCTATAATATCAGTACCAAAAGTTTCAAGTCTAACGACACGAATTAGACTTTTCTTTGGCATTGTCGTTTGGGCCACATAAGTGAGAAACGCATTCAGAAAAACTTCATAGTGATGGACTTTTGAGCTCATTTGATTATGAATCATATGAAAAATGTGAATCTTGTTTGTTGGGTAAAATAACTTAGGCTCCTTTTACTGGACACGGTGAATGAGCCAAAGACTTGTTGGAACTTATACATACTGATGTATGCAGACCAATGAGTATAAATGCTAAAGGAAACTATCAGTACTTCATTATATTTACTGAGGAGTTCAGTAGATATGGTTATGTTTATCTAATGAAACATAAGTCTGAATCTTTTGAAAAGTTCAAAGAATTTCATAATGAAGTACAAAATCAGCTTGACAAGAAAATAAAAGCTCTTCGATCTGATCAAGGTGGAGAATATTTGAGTCAAGCGTTTAATGATCATCTAAGAGAATGTGGAATTGTTTCACAACTCACTCCTCCAGGAACATCAAAATGGAATGGTGTGTCCCAAAGGAGAAATCGAACTTTATTAGATATGGTTCGGTCTATGATGAGTCATACAAATCTTCCACCATCTTTTTGGAGATACGCTCTAGAAATATTTGCGTTTACGCTAAATAGATGTCCATCAAAATCAGTTGAGAAGGCACCATATGAGATATGGACTGGAAAGGTTACAAATCTGTCTTTTCTCAAAATTTGAGATTCTAATGCTTATGTCAAACGTATGTTTACTGATAAGCTTGGACCTAAATCGGATGAATGCTACTTCATTGGTTGTCCTAAAGAAACCAAAGGTTATTACTTTTACTACCCCACCGAGAACAAAGTGTTTGTTGCTCATAGTGGTGTTTTTCTTGAGAGAGAATTTCTTTCTAAGAAGAACAGTGGGAGTAAAGTACAACTCGAAGAAGTTCAAGAAACACAGGAGATGGTTTCATCATCTTAGGAAGATGATCAATTAGATTTTCGAAGAGTCGTAGAATCTACACCTGTGGAACCTGAAGTGTGTAGGTCCAAAAAGACACGTCACGAACCTGATAGATATGAGGTTTGGGTGACGGATCATCATGATCTATTGATAATAGAGAGTGATGAACCTACTTTGAAGAAGCTATGATGGCCCTGACTCCAATATATTGCTTGAAGCAAGCATCTCGGAGTTGGAATCTTCGTTTTAATGAGGCAATCAAAGAGTTTGATTTCATTAGAAATAAAGAAGAACCTTGCGTTTACAAGAAGACTAGTGGGAGCATAGTTTTTCTTGGTGATGTATATAGATGACATACTTTGAGGTTGTTTCTTAATGAAAGACATAGAAAAAGCTACACATATCCTTGGAATAAGAATCTATAGAGATAGATTAAATAAGACTATTGGATTATGTCAAGATACTTATATCGATAAGGTCTTACATAGATTCAAGATGCATGATTCCAAGAATGTCTCACGGCGTAACTCTTAGCAAGACTCAGTGTCCTTCGACACAGGATGAGCGAGAGCGCATGAGTAAAATCCCATATGCTTCTGCTAAAGGATCTATCATGTATGCCATGATCTGTACTCGTCCAAATGTTGCATGTGCTTTGAGCATGACGAGTCGATATCAATCTGATCCAGGTGAAAGTCACTGGACAACAGTCAAGAATATCCGCAAGTATTTAAGAAATACTAAGGATAAATTCTTGGTCTATGGATGAATTTATGAGCTTGTTATAAGTGGTTACAGCGATGCTAATTTTTCAAAATGACAAAGGTGATTTTCGATCACGAGTTGGTTTCATCTTTTGTCTTAATGGAGAGTGGTGGTTTGGAAGAGTTCCAAGCAAAGCACCGTAGTATAGTCTCAATGGATGCAAATGTTGTTGATCCGTTGACCAAGCCTCTTCCATGGCCTAAGTATGAGAGTCATACTGCAGCCATGGGTACTAAGTATCTTAAGATATGATCTTGATTTTAGTGGGAGACTTTATGTTTGTGATCTGATGTTCATATTGACATACATTTGATTATGTATTCAA
>NC_027751.1:34746390-34751431 GCF_000695525.1 Brassica oleracea var. oleracea
AACTCTACAAGATTGTTATATGAGTGTCATAAGAGTTTCTCATTACGATTATAGAGTATAGTCCTTAGACCTGAGTTCGTCATGATTCTCTACTTGTGGATTACTTCACTTTGACCTTGTCAAACGTCAGCCGTAACTGGTGATTATAAAGGCATTGATTAGGTGTTCTATGAAGTTTGTAAGGAACAGGGATGGAACAAGATGGGATTTGTCCCTCCCATATAACGGGAGATAAATATCTTTGGGCCTATCGAAGATTTGATACTGAGAAATGCATGGCCGTGCTCAGACGAGGTGAATGTCAGTCGTTTGTTTTATCAGTATAAATCAGAGTTCGATAAACATGATCTAGCTTAATAAGGATGACACAAGTTCTTGTCTTATGCTGAGATCGAGATATAGAGACAAAAGGATTATGGGAATAGATGATTCCAGTACAAGTGGGAGATTGTTGGGAATGTCCTGAAATCTGTTGAACTAACTCTAGTAGAAGTTGTAACGTCAAGGTTCCGACAATCGTATAATAGTTATATCACGTTTTATTGGTGCTGCACGTTTGATAGCACATTGTTATATCACGTTTTATTGAACTGTTATCGTAGATGATTTAGAAATTCTCATATTATATAATAGCTTTAGATAAACGCTATAATAGAGTTAAACGCTATGATAGAGTTTCAATAAGAGGGAACCTAAAATTAGTTTTTCCCGCGAAATACTTGATGAAAATCAGTAGACTAATAATTTTCTTTCTCTTAATTCTCATTTTCCCTCCCTCAACTCTCACCTAAAACCCTATCTTCGTGATTCCCTTTCTAAATTTGTTTCATTATAGCTCCACCATGTAATGAATTAAACCTTCAAAAATAATATTAAACTCATTACATAGTATAAACTCCAAATCCTATTCCTTAAACCCCAAATAATCTACTTCATACCCTAAGTTCTATACCACAAATTATAAATTTAAAGACTAAAAGTCTAATCTTTTAATTTTTATCCTCAAATCTCACCCTAAATCTCAACTCCCATACCCCAAACCTTTATATATCATAACACTAAACTTTAATTTATTATAAATTCCAAAACATAAATTTTATATTACAAACTCTAAATACTATATACTCAAACCTAATATCTTCATAAAATTTTGAACCCAATTTTAATACTTAAACTCTAAATCTAATTGTCTTTAACTGCATTCTATATCTTAAATCTAAACCCCGACTACATAACTCAAACTATATATCCTAAATACAAGTTTTAACAATAATATTTTTAAACTTGAATCCAAATCTTAAATATAAAACTGTAAATTTAATAATTTTAAAATTTTAGTTTCAAAATATTTACATAATTCCAAATTCCAAAACAATAATTTTATACCATAAACTCTATTTTATAAACCATAGTTTCATTTCATACACCACAAACATCAATAACAAATTTTAAATTTTAAATTTTAAAATTCAAATCTAAAATTAGTTTTTTCAAATTTTAAATTGTGAAACCTAAATATTTGATTTTTTTTTCAAAATATTTGTTGTACATTAAAATTTACCACTAATACTTTGTGTATTAAAACAAAAAAAATAAAACAGGAAAATAATCACATTGGTCAAACAAATCGACCAATAATGTATAAGGGTGAGGATCATGATTTTTTTTAATCACAATTGTTGATTAACCTAAATCTAATGGACAAGAATTCACAAGTTCGCTCTCTCTCCTCCTATCTTGTCGTTTATTCTCTTTCACTCTCTAGGAAACTGTCTCTATCTCTCATCTTCTTCTCCATGTCTCAAACAAAATCTGTCTCAACCACCATCGATCCTCATCTATCTCAACGTCCTCTGCTCATCTCCGGCATGGGGTGGCGTAAAATTACCTCGACGTCGGATATACAGATCTGGACACTCCTCGCTCGTTACCACTCCTTTCGATCCGTCATTCTCATCACCGGTCATCTCTCTCTCTCTGTTTGAATCTCTGCGTGTTTTAAATCTGATCTGTTTTGTTCTTAGAGGAGCTTGATGGAGGAGACCGAAGAAGGCTGACGGCGGAAGAGTCAAAAGAAGGTTGACGGGAAGTGGTGGTCTCGAGAAGTTAAAGCTGGAAGGTCTCGGGAAGTGGAGGCTTTCTTTGTGTATTATGAAACGGGAAGGTCTCCAGAACGGAGACAATGAAGCGCGGAAGCTGCAGCGGTGGAGGTGCTGAAGCCAGCGGGGGAGGTTCCGCAGAGACGACGACTAGAGGAGGCAAGGCTCATGGGTGTTGGAAGAGGGGCAAGGCTATGGAGGAGGTGGCTGGAGTCTATTTTTCTCTTAGGTTTAGGTTTTTTTTGGTTCAGTGTAAACCTTAGTGGTTTGACTTTATTTTTTAATTTCCGGTTTAGTTTTGTAAACCGAAATTTATTTGTAAACCAATTTTAATTTATAAATAAAATTTATTTTATTTTTAATTATAAAGCAATTTCTGTTTTAGTTTCAATTATTTTATTTTTAATTTTAATTATTTTTGGTTTATCGTTGAAAGATCTATTATAGCACGAATAAATGAATCGTAATCAATTTATAACAAATATGTAGTGTTATAGTTAAGTTAATAACATCATTCAAATATTGTTATCGTATCTGCACATTATGTAGTGTCAAAAAAAAATGCTATCATAGAGAGGACACCTACGATGGTTGCCGATGACATAGCATATGAGAAAACGCTATGAAAGTCCTACTATAGCGTTTTTCGTAAGCTAAAAATGTACATATTTCTTGTAGTGCTGATAATTTGTTGTGAATCAGAACAAAGATGAAATTAATTGTTCTTATTCCGTATACAATGATACATATATATATATGTGCATCAATTTAGAGCTTAGACACTTTCTACGATACGGACTTTTGGGCCTATTATCGACATTCATGCAATTATTCATAACATAAATCAAATTTTATGTTCAACAGTCTGATGATCGTATTGGTCCAACGATCGAAATAAGAAAATTTATGGTGACGACAAAAATAAGAACCGAATCCACGGTGACCGGTGACGGTACAATTCTTTTGGGATTGGTCATGTTACCCCAATTGTATATAACTAAAATAGTAAGGAAAACGGTAAAAAGGAGTTCTAGAACGATAACTGAGATCTTTAAAGGAGATTCGGTTCGACTGGTGATGGAATAGTTTACTAAGTGAACGAATATTTATCTTCATCTTACCTTAGTGGATAGTAGTCAGTAGTCACACTTTCAATTTTGGTCCCCTTTCACCTTTTGTTTCCCTCTCTCTGTAACATCAATGGAATATGTTCCACAGAAGCTATCTTTATAATCACATGAAATTATCCTTCTTACTGAAATGGATGGTGTGCATATATATTCTACTCTTGATATATCACGACTTCGGTTTTTAGATTCATCAACAACGAATCATCTTTTTCTTACATTATTTCAAAATAGCATAACGAAATTACTTACAAATCATTCTCTTTCAACAGACTTTATTAAATGGAATGTTAAACCGAATTAGATGTACCTTCAACAAAATTTAAAGTCCATTAAACAAGAACAAAGTACAGCAAGATACACATACACACACATATATATATATATATATATATATATACACATGTACGCGATGCTATCTTATTTGGCAGGTGCTAACAGGTCATGTAGTTGTAACAAAAAAATCTGACACGTCTTCATATGCGATGTGATAATTATTGTCTTTGATGTAGGGACCCTGATGAGTTGGTAAGTCATGTCATTTTTGAGTGTCCATCGACTCTACATGTATGGTCTTTATCAGCGACACCGTTGAGACCAAACATATTTCTAGTACCAAGTGTTTATGCCAATATGGACTATCTTTTCAGAGAAAGAACAATATTGAGGACCTAGAGCTAGATAGGAACCCATATGGTTGGGTAATTTGGTATTTTTAAAAAGCTCTGAACGATAAACTATTAAAAAGGATAGACGTGGATTCCCTAGAACTGATCAAACGAAAGTGAAAGATTGGTTCTCAGCGAATGAGACTATTCCTATAACATCACATCCATTAAGTAACACTGATTCACAAGTCATATGCTTGGAGAAAATATGTTTGGTGGATGGATCATGGAATCTCACCTCTCGATTCAGTGGATGCGGATTGGTTTGGAAAGACATCTCTGGACAAATCCAATTATTGGGAACATGGAGAATAAGACGACGGGGAGTCAGCTTTGCATTCAGAATTGGAAGCTCTGACATGGGCGATGGAGAGTATATGCTACGTCATTCAACTTGCCAAAATTTTGCATTGGACTGCTTGGACCTGATCACCATGATTAAAGAAATTCATGCATGACCAAATTTGTCAACATAGCTGGAATGAGTCTTCAACGGCGTTTCTAAGCATTCAAGATATCCTACATTCCTCGAGAACAAAATGCTATTTCAAATTCTCTAGCTAGAATTGCAAAATTTTTGCATAGATGGTTGTTCTATTTTGATTTGATTTCCTAGACCACCTTAATTTTGAGTAATAGAATGGTCGTTTGATGTAAAAAAAGGATCAAAGATAGTAAAAGATGTGAAAATGAAATTTTTTTTAACAGACATAATACATTTTTGCAAATCAAATAACCAGCGGGGGACATTAGTGCTAATACACCCTATTTTGCTATTTTCATTATAATTAGTGCTAAATTTATATATATACACTTAAACTAAACATTAGTTACAGTAAATGGATATATGCATCCTACCAAAAGCAAGCTTGCATCCGCCCCTATATAATAACACCATGTTTTTGGTGTGTGTGTCTCGGTCCTAGTTTCCTTTGTTTTGCTTTTGTTACATCAGAGGCCGACTAAAAAACCACAAAAGGCTTTTAATTGTTTCAGACCCTTTTTGAAGTTAGAAAATGGAACACCAAAAATTTTCTAATGCTGGTTGTGCCAAACATTATTATTCATGTTAGGGATCAACTCTACATCTTCATAAAAGTATTAACTAATATCAATCTAAACTTGTTCATTGGAAAGGAGAAGGATG
>NC_027751.1:34751526-34754599 GCF_000695525.1 Brassica oleracea var. oleracea
AGATGATATAGGAAGATTTTATTCACAACTTGCACACGAAAACCTAAGACTAACTATGACCTCTGAAACTTTTATATAGTTGTGTTTTCTGTAACACCCATATTTTCTATAAATAATAAAAATAATAATCATGAAATCCTCAATTATTAATCCTCATGAATCATCTCCACACTCCATAAATCCAATAAATAGCCATAAATCCAAATAACATAATAAATTCCGAAAATATCGATAAAAGCATAAAAACCGCAAGTTTGAAAAAGAAAGAAATAAAACTCCAAAAGCATTAATCCGATAGAAATCACTCATGCCCGTCAGTCTCACCTGAAAGACGAAAAGAAACAGGGAAGAACAACATGGGAGTCACTCAGTGAGGTATAGGATGCTAAACTGCAAACCACTGACTCAGTACATAGCACTACGACTATGTAGGCTTAGCTCTAGCATGAAACATACACGGTGTCTAATACACCACATAAAACATCAAATGCGCGGATAGTGCATAACTAGATCACACACCCCACATTCTCCTCATACGGATATAAATATATAACTCTATGCGCCGCTAGTACAAGAGTCCATCCTTGTACCCCACAATCACCTATGCGCCGCTAGTACAAACATCTTTGTACCCCGCAATCCCATACAATGCGCCACTAGCATAGACGTTCATATACCCCCACAATCTCCATACAATGCGCCTCTAACAAAAACGTCTCTACGTCCCGCAATCTCCACACAATGCGCCGTTAGCACAACATCTTTGTGCCCCGCAATCTCATAACAGACTTATGTATACATGATATCACTCAAATTACCCTAAGGAGTGATTTATACTCTCTCAAATAAGAGGTCGAGTTGTAATACTTAGGGATCAAATTCACAGGGAGCTAGGGAACCTAAGGATTCTAATATGATTTGTTAAGCAAAGATGTTTTAAGAGTTTTAAAAGTAAATTGCATTTTTATATTGAACAAGTGTTTGTTCAATAGCAGGTTTTTGGGGGTTTTGGTGCTTAAAAAGGAAATAGCTAGACTTAGGGTTTTTATTCAGGAAAGTTGGAATTATAATCCTATAGATGCCTAATGAGTTGCATGCATGATAATGTAAAGCTCAACTATTTGATCAACAAGTATTTTGGCTCTTGCGGGCATTGACTTGTTTTCTATTAACTAGATCTATGATCTCAACTCTCGTTATATTGATCTATAGAAAGTGTCGATCGATATTCCAATGGGCGTATCGATCGAGACACCTTTTGCACCGTCGATCGATTATTCAAGTGTGATATCGATCGACGCGCTCTAGTCAAGCTTTATGCGCAGGTGATCGATACATCTTTTGCACCATCGATCGATTATTCAAGTGTGATATCGATCGACGTGCTCTAGTCAAGCTTTATGCGCATGTTGAATGAAGGCTTACTAAGCTCACTAGATCAGCTCTCGCCTTGCTCATAGCAAGAAACATAGTTCTATTAGAATGTTTTTAGGATGACAATAAAGTTTTCGCTTTTATCAATCAATCCAAGGGCAGGTTCTAGGTAGTTAATCTAGAAACATGCATTGATGAACAATCCTAAAGATGATTATCACAACTCAGCAATCTATAGTTGGGCCTAATCCTTCCCAACTGAGCAATCTATAGTTGAGGCTAATTCCTCCTAACCTATAATCTATAGTTGAGGCTAATTCCTCCTAACCTATTTAAACCCTAAAATCTAGCAAGAGAACTACTCAGACATGGCTAAGCGATTCATAGCAGCAGTTAAGTATAAAAACATCATAAAATAATAATATAGATATCAATGGAGTTCCAATCACAAATTATAACTTTGGATCTTCTCTCCTATCTATCAATAAAACAATGAAACACAAAGAAAACACACTTTGCCTCTAACATGGCGGCAAAGCTTATATAATTACGTTAAAAACTCGTCAGGGGCAATCTTGTAAAATAGTGAAATTTTGGGCTTCAAGTTGGCTGTGACCAAACGGGCTTCCTGCGCGCTTCGCTGTCGATCGACACCATGTCTTGTGTATCGATCGATTCTAGCTCTCCAATATCGACCGATAGTCAATCTCGATGGTCATCTCGGGTGCTTGCTCCAAATATCTGCAAAATGCTCCAAAATCATCACTTATCTCCAAAATATTCCTGATCTTATAAATATAATAAATAGACTCTATAATAATATAAATATTAGTGAAAACACCTATAAACTATGGATGAAAATGAGTCAAATCCATAGTCTATCAACTCCCCCAAAACAAACAGGAAGTCTCTTTGAAAGAGGTTTTAAAAACAGCAGGGACTCACATGATTTAAAAGCAGTAGTGACTCACATTATTTAAAACTTAGAATCATCACCTCTACAATATTGCAATCCACATCTAAGAAGTCCTAATCACAAAAGTACATCATACCATATCCTAGCTTAGCAACCAAATTCATCTAGCCAACAACTTAGCATAATCTTGTCTTTCATTCCCCTCTACCAACCTCATTTCTTAGCATAAAATGAAAGTGAAGGCTTTACCTTGGGAGTATCGATTACAGGATTCTAGGATTTTCAAACAAGTATCTGGACCTGCAGGTAAACATTAGTTCATATCCTCTCTCTCTACTAATTTTCTCTCTTGGTCAAAGTCTGCTTATATGCAAAATCATTAACCAAGATTGGACAGACTTTCATGAATCAAGCTTTAATTACTAATTTTCTCTCTTGGTCAAGGTCTGCTTATATGCAAGATCATTAACCGAGATTGGACAGGCTTCCATGAATCAAGCCTTAATGGTGGTTGCCACTTCTTTTTGACCTATATCCTAGGATTATTTGTGAAGCAAGCCTTAATGGTTGTAGCCACAAAGTCCTGTTCTTATCCTTTACCTATGAAATTCTTATGAAGCAAGCTATAATGGTTGTAGATACCAAGTCTTGTTCGAATTCCTTCCTAATAAATCTCTAATTTAATAACAATTTTTTTTTCTTTTTTGTATAATCTATATTTCGAAAATAGAGAGAAAAATGGTGATAAATCTATATACACAATGCTTTACCTTCCAGACTTGT
>NC_027751.1:34754908-34755123 GCF_000695525.1 Brassica oleracea var. oleracea
CGATACAGATGGCAATCGTCTACTCGGATCTTCTTTTTTTTTTTGATGACCTGCAATAATTAAAAACCAACATAAATAGTAAATTAATAAAAATTTAATAAATATTACCTAATAGTGGGTTGCCTCCCACTCAGCGCTTAGTTATAATCATTTAGCTTGACTTTGGACGTGTTTTGGCTAGTAGTGTTGAGAACTGGGACTTGTTGGAAAACAAG
>NC_027751.1:34755403-34755521 GCF_000695525.1 Brassica oleracea var. oleracea
CGATGCTTTTGGTCGACGCGCAATGTAACTCTGAATCTCCACCAACTCCCCTTGTATAGCTTCGACCTTGGAGGTCAATGCACTGATGGTAAGATCCATTGGGAAATAGATGTCATCA
>NC_027751.1:34755586-34756933 GCF_000695525.1 Brassica oleracea var. oleracea
CTTCTCTGGTGTGGAAATCTGGTTGAGACTTCATTGTGTGTGGGCGTGGCGGATTGGGGTCGATCGATGCGTAATGGTGTATGTCGATCGATGGTGATTGTCTGCTGTCGATCGATTGGGGTTGTCTTCTGTCGATCGATGGAGGTCGAGCAACGTCGGTCGCGTTCTAAATTCTGGTTATGTCTTGCTTCATCTCCTCCATGCAAGTGGTTAGCCAACTTATACTATCATTCAATGGATAGTAGACACCATCAAGCTTCATCTGGAAGGCTTCTTTGTTCTTCTCATATTCACCACAGACTCCATAAAACATCTCATTGATCTCGTCCTTGGTGTAGATATCTGGTACCAACTTCGTCTGTGTGAATGAGCTAGCATGTTCAGGAAGACATATATAGGCTGGGTCATCTTTTGAAGTTCTTTCCAGAAGTCTTCTGATATCCTTGGTGTGAACAGGAATGGTGTGTCCATCTAGATCTCTGGCAAATTCTCGATCATCTCTGTAGACTCCATACTCATCTTTCTCTTCCCAGTAGAATTTCCTGTTACCATAAAGGTCATAAGCTCTTTTGCCAAATTCTGGCTGTCTGGCGACCGTTGGGATGTCTATGTTGATCGATGGATAGGTTGTATGGCGAGATAGTTGTTTGAAGCTGTTTTCTATGCCACCAGCTGTGTCATAGAACTCCTTTGTAGTCTTCTGTTCTCTGTTGCTGCGTTGATGCATAAACAGGTTGTCTGCTCCATTGGCTGTTTGAAGGATATCTGCGATATCTTCTCGAGATACGTGTAGTGTGCGGCCGTCTATGGCTTTTGCGTAGCCATTAGGGTCCCTGAAAATACCAAATTCATCTGGAGTTAGATACTAATTATCTAATTTATCTTTTTCGCTTACAGTGATTTTCGGTATTGGATGGTTGTCGATCGACGTGGTATTGTTGGTGTCGATCGATTGTTGAGGAAGCTTGTCGATCGATTTCTGGTGACGAGTGTCGATCGATCGAGTTCTTTCCCAAGCAGCTTCTGCTTGAATCTGATCTGTATTATCGCGCTTTTGCATGTTGAGCAGTTCCTCGTCTGTGAAACTATCTTGTAGTTTATCTGCTCCTGGTGTGTAGGTTACTGTTTCTACTGCAAAGCTCTCGTGGTGGTGTTCATCTGCCCAACTGCCAATTGAGTAGTCTCCATCTCGCACACGGTTGAAATCAGTGTCAACCGATTTGTAGTAGGCAGTGTCGGTCGATGCTCACTTTCGGCATCGTTGTTGAGGTTGAGTGTCCATCGATGGCAAGCTTGTCTTGTCGAACGATGGTGCATTCCTTTTCCAAGAGGAATGATGTAAGAGTT
>NC_027751.1:34756960-34757843 GCF_000695525.1 Brassica oleracea var. oleracea
GCTTCTTGACTGGGATAGGGTCGTAGTGGGCATTACGATCGATGAGTGTTAGACACAACTGGTTGGTTTGCAAGTTGTATACTGCTCCCACTGTTGACAAGAAGGCTCTCCCAAGTAGTAGAGAAGAGTTCCAGTTTAATTTGATGTCCATGACATGGAAATCAACTGGAACTAGGGCATTGCCAATCTGCACCACTAGGTCTCTCACAATTCCTCCTGAGTTCTTCTGGGAACAATCCACAAAAGTGAAAAATTCCTGCGAAGGCTCCACCTGCAGACCCATAATGTAGAAACCCATTAAAAAAAAAATGGAATGGTCGAGTATCTTTTGGGTGGTCGAGTCACGGACGATCAGATTGTTTTTGTCTGAACCATGAGTTAAGTATCCCACTAGACAATGGTTAGACAATGTGGTATATTTACTCGAAGGACGGTTGAAGCATGACACTTTTGGAAGCACAACAGGAAGACCGGAAATTGGGCGAAAAACCCTAAATTTCGGTATTATGGAATTTTCGAAGAAGCCGAAAACTCGGGAAATATTTTCCATCAAGTCAGGATTCATTTGGAGTTTATTAAAAATAATCAGATCATCAAAACGGGCGTCAAAAATATTGGGATTGATCGCGGGACAAAAAATTCACCGGAAAGGCCAAAATTGGACGAATGGACCGAGAAGCTCGAGGTGGCTCGATCTATCAGATCAGGGCGTGGTGGCAACTGCCTGGCATGGTATGTGGCAAGGGAAGCACGAGCTGTTTCAGTACAAATAATCACAGCATGCGGAGTGACACATAGAAGCACGAGGTGGAACGGCCAAGCACGAGGTGTTACGATGCATGCGACCGGGCCATGCGGCCAGACATGTGGAGGACGTGGTGTC
>NC_027751.1:34757916-34758295 GCF_000695525.1 Brassica oleracea var. oleracea
ATCCTGCATGAGACTGAGACATGCAGCCAGCCATGTGGAGCACGAGGTGTCGCCGCGCATGCGTCCGGAGCCATACGAAGCGACACACGGGCTGCCACACAGCTTGTTCCTGATTGGTTGCTGTTTCCTATAAATAGCCCACGACACCCTCTCATTTGAACACATTCAGAACACTTGAAAGTCAGTTCA
Organism: Brassica oleracea var. oleracea; assembly: GCF_000695525.1. Taxonomy (NCBI): domain Eukaryota; kingdom Viridiplantae; phylum Streptophyta; class Magnoliopsida; order Brassicales; family Brassicaceae; genus Brassica; species Brassica oleracea. Next base: position 34,758,106 of record NC_027751.1, read on the forward strand.
AAACGTGAGAGAGAAAGCAAAGAAAGAAAGATCGAGTTTCGATTGTTTTCGAGCGATTTAGGCAGTTTTCGAGAACAATTATTCTGCCGATTTTGAGTCAGCACCTGGAGAAGGTTCTGTTCAAGTGAAGAGAGATCAGTTCTAGTGGATACCAGTTCAAGATCAGTCTGGACGTGGGTCTACTTGAGAA
>NC_027751.1:34759279-34761501 GCF_000695525.1 Brassica oleracea var. oleracea
TTATATATATGAAATAAAGTATGTTTTATATTTGTGACGTGATGAATCTGATATTAGGTTAGTCCAACCTAACACAACTCTATGATTCGGTATGGGTTGCAAAGCCTTAGGCCGAAGATTAGAGGAAACAAGTTTTGAATGGATATTCTGGGTTACAGAATTATGTTTGTGACTTGGAAATTCTATTCTCAACCCGTTGTGACACTTCTGGACTTGGCAGAGGAAGGTCGTTAGGGCATGTTGTTGTTTGATTGTTGCCCGGCCGACTGACCGATGTCTAAAATGGTTCGGGGGTGTTACACAGATGGTCTGCCATAACCCTAGGTAGGATGCTGACTGATGCTCCTGTGTCGCACAAGGCATGTGGGAATTCAATACCCTGCACTGTGCATGGTATTGCAAATTGCTCAGGATCACTCTTCTTTTTCAATGTAATCTTTCTCCTCATCTTTTCTCTAGCTTCACAGAACATTCTCCTAATGTCTTCTTCTTTCTCTCTGGTTTCTCTGAAGAACATCCACAATCTGTGGCTGTAGTAAGCTTCTTCGAATGGCTTATGTAGAGGAATCCTGAAGACTCTCTTTTAAAATTTTCCTTTTCCTTTTCATTAACCCCCCTCTTCAGATGTTTCGCCACTTTTTCCTTTCTTCTCCTTAGGGTTCTTCCAGTAGAAACCCTATCTTCTTCCATGGGATCATCTCCATCATCTGAAGGTGTCCTGACAGGCTCCGGTGGTTGTTCTGAAGGTTAAGGTTTAGGCCTGAGTGCATTAAGTCGTGCTGCATCTATCTTCGGCATCTGCACTCGGTAGGTAATAGGTGCACGTCGATCGATAAGCGGTGATGGTTGTCGATCGATATTAGCTTCTGAGTGTCGATCGACGTTGTTGTTGGCATGTCGATCGATTCAGACATTGTCAGGGTTGGACGGATGTGGGTGTTTTGCCGCGAAATCCTCTTGAGTTAGAATCTTCATGGCATTGCAAGATGCGGTTGACTCCGTAGGCGTTGTCGATCGATGCTCTGGTACTCCTGTCGATCGATTTGAGTTGGTGTATGTTGATCGATGCTCGGTGTCTGGTGTCAATCGACACCAATGTGACCCGCCGAAACTCATCAAACCTTCTACCTCGAAATCGCCTTCTTGCAGCTTCTCTTCCTTTACCACTTGCCAAAAGTCATCATCAATAATGGCATTCACGTGGTGCTTCATCACATCATCCCCTACTCCTCTTGTTGAAGCTTCCTGCCTCCTAATAGTATCTCCTGTCTGCACAACCTGTATCTCCATCTTCTTCACATGAGAGCTCAAAGTCTCAAACTTTGTGTTCATATTGGTGTAGACATAATCTATCTTCCCATTGAAGTCCACAATCATTCGCTGCTGTGCCTCAAGAACCCTATCGAGCATCTCTTCAATCTTGCTCTCTTGAGTAGGCGGCGGTGGCTTCTGGCAGTAGGAACTTCCAAAATTCATGTTGTTGTTGTAGCTGTTGTTGTAGGGTTTCTGGTACTGCAAATTTTGGTTGAAGTTACTCCTATTTCCATAGGAGTTTATGTTTCCACCTTGGTTTCCTTGGAATCCAGCTCCACCAATGTAGTTTACTTCTTCTTCCTTTGCTCTACCCTCTACAGCTTCTGCATCTTCAACAAAGCTAACCTGCTTCTTGAGAAGCTTGTGAACACTGTCCAGTTTTGCCTTCACCTCATCCATCTGATCATTCCCAAGGATGGTAGCAGATCTCTTCCTCTGAAAATTAGTGTTCTTGGTGCTATTGCTGGATGCTAGGTTTTCAATCACCTTGACTGCCTCCTCTGGATTCCTGGTGTTGAAGTTTCCGTTGCTGGAAGCATCAAGAGCCATCTGGTACTGCACCGCGATGCCTCTGTAGAAAGTACTGAGTAGTTGTACTTCATTGAATCCGTGGTGTGGACAGTCTCTCTGGTAGGGCTTGAATCTGATCCAAGAGCCTCTGAATGATTATGCAGGCTCCTGAGTGAATGTAGCAATTGATATACGGTGTTTTTAATACCATTATATGTGTTCTTTGAGTTAATTCGTATTTTTAATACCATTATATGTGTTCTTTGAGTTAATTCTCAGTCCCAATTCGTGCTTATTTGATATCATTCCAGGTTTGGAGCAGGTGAAAGAGTAAAGAAGAGAGTGCCATGAAGGAAGAAGTCATTTTGGAATATCTAACGCAGAACAGCCAGTCGGAT
>NC_027751.1:34761920-34762585 GCF_000695525.1 Brassica oleracea var. oleracea
AAAACCCCACTTGTTTCCCAGCTTAATATTGAACTCATAAGAATAAAGAGTAAACTGGTCCTCTGGATTGAATCTCAAATATTACAATTACCACTGTTAACTTGACAATAGCAAGGACCTATTTCTAGTGTATCAAGTTTTGGCGTCGTTGCGACGGGGACCAGGCTTTTACCTTTATTTTTTGGTTTAATATTTTGTCTGAGATATCTAACTTGCTTTTAATTCTTTGTTGGAATAGATGATCCAAGTGCATGACCAGTAGACATACTCGGAGCAACGCACAAGGACCACTACATCAACTGACCAACGACGAACTCGCAAGATTAGAAAGACAAAATCGTCAACAGCCGAGAACAACCGACACCAACATGGGTGATCACGGCAATCAGGATGACCTCACTGATTAGAAAGACAGAACCGTCAATAGCCGAGAACAACCGATACCAACATGGGTGATCACTGAAATCAGGATGACCTCACTGCTGCATTGGCAATCATTCAACAACAAATGCAGACTCAGCAAAAACAGATGTTGCAGATGCAGTAGACCATCCAAAATCAGCAACAAGCTGCTCATGAACAAGCAGTCGTGAACGCCGCGCGAGAAGAGCGTGGTGCTTTTATTGGGGAGCGAAACCTTCCGCGGAACTTCGCTACTAACCGCT
>NC_027751.1:34762999-34764963 GCF_000695525.1 Brassica oleracea var. oleracea
AGAACAATCCACCTCAGATGCAGAAACACCAGAACACTCAGCCAGCTACCTCCGCTCATGTTGTTGTTCCGCAAGATGAGACAAAAGCTATGTTGCAGCAGCTGCTCCAAGGACAACAGCTCCAAGGGAAGGCTCTAAACCAGGTTACTACCGAGATCAATACCAGAATGAACCATATGTTCAGCGATTTGAGCACCAAGTACGACAATGTCGCGAGCCATATGAGACAGATGGACATTCAGATTGCTCAGACTGCTGAGAGCGTCAAGAGGCAACAAGGTACTCTACCTGGAAAAACCGACAAAAACCCTAAGGAGTGCAATGCAGTTGAGTTGAGAAGTGGAAAGCAACTGTCGGAACCGGTAAAGAAGAGGTTCACTGCGGCTGAGAAGGGGAAGCAGAAAGAGTAGGAACTACCACCAGCCGATACCCCGGTGTTGGGGTCAAAACCGGTAACGACGGAATCAATGCCCGAAAGCTCCCGGAAAACCAACTCTCGATCAATCCTTGAAAACTAGACATTCCCCGAAAATGGTTAATCAAGTAAAAGACAGTTTTTCGCGGATGCGAACCGAGGAATGTCGAGAAGAGGATCAGTCTGGATGAGGTCTTGATCTTAAGCGAGGACCGTCTCAAACCGAGGTCACCTCGCCCCTAGGCGAGGACGACCCGCACCGAGGTCACCTCGCCCATGGGCGAGGATGACCCGCACCGAGGTCACCTTGCCTATGGGCGAGGACGACCCGCGCTGAGGTCACCTCTCCCATGGGCGAGGACGACCCGCACCGAGGTCAACTCGCCCATGGGCGAGGACGACCCGCGCCGAGGTCACTTCGCCCATGGGCAAGGACGACCCACGCCGAGGTCACCTCGCCCATGGGCAAGGACGACCCGCACCGAGGTCATCTCGCCCATGGGCGAGGACCGACCTCCTGTCCCGAAACCGTGCATCCTCGTCTAAGTTCCCGTAACACAATAGTCGGGCCCTTGGACGCAATACCCATGTCTCGTCTCGCTTAGGATTTTCAAAGAAAGACTTCAGGAAAAGTTATAAAAACTTGCCTGCCGTTTAAAATGGCTATGGTTAGCTTGAACACCAGTTGCCTTAACTATACGGGGAATTGGAATCCTTTCGAAAAACCAACGGCTGTTTCTTAGGAAAAAACGTAAAAACGTCTAAGTCCCAAATCTGCCCAAAAGGGGCCTGAACCGCGGCTAAACGGCCTACTTACGATTTTAGAACAAAATTGAGCCTAAGGCTGATATGACGGTCTATTTTTTATTCGCATGAAAAGATAAATGTCAAGTTTCCGAAGATAATCATGAAGGGTGACGAAAAATGGAAAAGCCCGTCTCGCGACGAATCCGGCCCAGGAAGAGGTGCAAACCGACCTAGAGAGAGTATATAAGGAGGGCTTAAGGCGAGGAACAAGGGAGAGCTTTCTCTGAGCAAACTTAATACTTAGAGCAATTTAGGCATTTTTCCATTTTTACTACCGAGCTGCGACTCGACTAGGTTAGAACTTAGGTGGCTAGACTAGCGAACGTACCGACAGCTCTCGTGGCCTAGGATCTTACCTATTGTTCACGCTCAAACGCGAATTCAGAAATATGACCTCTTTGTTCTCTTTTGGCTCTTTTACGATTTATTACTTTTCACTCTTTCATATTGATTCTGTTGTGCGTGGCCCAGCAGATAACCGGGACCTTCAGGGAAGGTTAGGTTAGCTTTGCTTTCCTCCGATTAACAAATCTCGACGGTGTGAATTCCGGTTCCCACAGTTTGGCGCTAGAAGGAGGGGGTACGGATCTATCTCTCACGCAACCGCGCACGCTCAGTCAGGTATGACGATCGACACTGAAAAAGAAAAGCAAACGCACCACGGGACTTCCATCAATGCCTACGCTGAAAGAACTCCAGCTGGAAACATATCCACGGTCACTACGAACGCCGTGATACTGGA
>NC_027751.1:34765098-34766106 GCF_000695525.1 Brassica oleracea var. oleracea
GGGCCACAAGAGCCCGCAGCGGCAGAAGACTCAATTTCGAGACTCCGAGCGATCGGGACACACGGGCAGACAAGGATTCTTCAGGTCAGAACCCTGACGAAATAGTCCCGCCCGGCGCACAACCGACCGCGGAGAACCTTCCACCTCCCGCTGGGAGCAACGAAGGAGGCGATTTCGAGTGGATCGATCTGGACATAAGCGACCAGTCCGATCACTCGGACGGAGGTGCCGACGTCCATCCGAGAAGAACGCGAAGCCAGTCCGCTCGGCAGGACGCGTCGTTCGAAAGGCCCATGACGGAGAAAGAAGAAAACCTCTATTGGGAAGAGCAGAAAGAACTTGCCGAGAATCATGCTCGGATCCACCGCAGCCAACGCCGACAGGCTCGCAAGGCTGCTAGAAATCCTGATGAGATCCATGATCTCCGCGAGTACATCGTAAAAACTGCGGTAGAAGTCAAGGCGGTTAAGTCGCAGATTCACCACGCGATAAGCGCTGCACCCGAGATCGACAGAAGGTAGCGCGGAAAACTCCGTTCACCGCCCGAATCACGGAAAACTCCGTTCACCGCCCGAATCACGGAAACTAACATCTCAGATCCTGGGAAGATCATAATTCCCGTCTACGATGGCACCACCGACCCGAAGGCGCATCTGCAGTCTTTCCAGATCGCGATGGGAAGGTGCAAACTCAAGGAACGCGAACGAGATGCTGGCTACTGCCTCCTCTTCGTCGAAAACCTCAAAGGGGCTGCACTCGAATGGTTTTCTCATCTAAAACGAAACTCCATCGGAAATTTCTGTCAGCTCGCCTCGGAGTTTTTCAAACAATATTCCATGTTCATGGACAGGGAAACCTCAGACATCGACCTTTGGAGTCTATCTCAAAGAGAAGATGAACCAGTCCGCGAATTCATGAACAGGTTCAAGCTGGTAATGGCAAGGGTCACTGGAATCAGCGGCAAAGTGGCAGTCGACGCTTTGCGGAAAACTCTCTGGTACAGGTCGA
>NC_027751.1:34766128-34768266 GCF_000695525.1 Brassica oleracea var. oleracea
GAAATTTCGAAGGTCACAGGCATAAAAGACCTCCTCTTGGATTCCGATCGCCCTCCCAAACCTGATAAAGAGTCCCCCGAAAACGACACCCGCGAAAATCAGTCGGGCGAGAAACGCGGAAGGAGGCAGGATGACCGAGGAAACGACAGCAACCGTAGAAGGGTGAGCATGATCATTGGGGGATCGCAATTCTATCGCGATTCGATCTCGTCGATCAAAGCTTATGGACGGAAGGCTGAGACGAGTTCAAGCTGGCTGGCTCGGTCCCCAACCGACGATGCCCCTAACGATACGATCGTCTTCGAAGAGCGGGAAACCATCGGAATCGACAAACCTCACTGCGACCCATTGGTTATCGATCTGGTAATCCGAGACCTGGAAGTGGGAATGATCCTTATCGACACGGGAAGCACAGTCAACGTCATCATCCGCGATACCCTCCGGAGGATGAACATCAAACTCGGAGAAGTCGTCCTAAAACCAAAACCTCTCACCGGTTTCTCAGGTGCAACGTCAATGACCCTCGGATCAATCAAACTCCCAGTGATGGCTAAAGAGGTGACGAAAATCATTGACTTCGCGGTAGTCGATAACCCGGCCATCTACAATGTCATCATGGGAACTCCTTGGATCAATGCCATGAAAGCGGTACCGTCGACTTACCACCTTGGCATCAAGCTCCCAACTCCAAACGGAACAGCGGTAATCTGGGGATGCCAGAAACAGTCTAGGCTCTACTTCTTGGCCGAGCATAAACTACGAAAAACTCAAAACACCCCCGCGGTCAACCCGAAGTGGGCTAAGAAAGCTAAAAACGCTCCCGAGAGCTCCATAAAAAGTACGGGGGTGGGTACGTATACTCGTATACTCCCACAAAGTCCGAAATATCCATGAATGTACTCGATATTTTCGAAACTTTTTCAATAAATTCTACCTTCTTCCGACCTTACGATTCACTTGCAATAAGTCATAGTAATCTAAGGTTGTCCTATGAAACGCCAAGATAAGGGCATACCGTCTAAGCCGACCTTGGACGAAAAATAATTCCTACATAACTCACACATACTCATGGTCAAGCAAGACCGGAAAAACACATCTTCTATAAAAAACGAATATCGTAGCCATCTCACAGCAAAAGACATATCTTCGAGAAAGCGAGACGTCGCAAATATTTCTCGAAAGATATTATCCAAATACATAGTCCATCCGTGACTCTAAAAATACAAAATGACCGTCGATTGGCCCCGACGGACAAGTCCAAAACGTTCTCTAAAAAAGAACTCGTAGTCAAACCTTTCATAAAAACTAAAGGTTCTCTTACATCCGACAAGGATACCATAGCGCGCCATACAAGAAAATCCGAAATTTTGGTCAGCACACCAGACGTTCTCTGGAGAGTTCTCGATTCTTCCCACACAAGTCATATAAGACGGCGCCCAGTCGCAGACTTTAATCGGAAAGAATCAGGTAGAAATCGCCAACGGGCAAAACGAAAGCCGATTAGTCGTCTCATAGCCTTAGAGCCGAAAGTAAACCTAGGTCTTGCCCTAAACCCAGTCCTACTGGTCATTAAAATCTCAAGGCATGATATCGCAACTGATACGAGATCTTAAAACATGTCTCATCGTCCACATCTAAAACGCTCACGAAACTTCGTAAAAATCCTAAACGTTTTCAAATACCCTCGAAAGAGCAAACGAAAAAAATGACAAATTAAGAGTTAAGATACGAAGTGACTACTCGTGTCTTTCCCTCGACACTTGGCAGAAGTATAAACTAAAACCCATAGAATGCTAAAAGAACATTCGTTATATATAAAAAGGCGGCTGAGCGGCTGGGATTCGAAGCCACCAACGGTCAGTCCCGCATACATAGTCAAATGACCTTGCAAGGCCATAGCACACTCAAATAACAAACGGCCACACTGCACATTCGGCCTAAAACACCACACGAAATCTTGTGATAAAGGCAAAGGGAAAACAATCCCGACGACCTTCAGAGATCAAGGTCAAGATACCCGGACATCGAGACTCCAAATGAGTCCGCAGGCTGATCTAATTCTCCTCCCTTGTCTGCAGCATCGGCTCCCGCTTCCGTCGTGTCCTCCGAAACCTCGATGGGTTCCCAAAGCTCTCGGA
>NC_027751.1:34768436-34769531 GCF_000695525.1 Brassica oleracea var. oleracea
ATCCTCACTAACTCAGCAGCAATCGTCCTCCTCCCTTTCCTCTCCGCACGAATGAGAGCTCAGGAATGGGACTCAGCCTGTTTGTGCTCTCTCTCCGCAACCTCATTCTCAAAGCGGATGAACTTCCTCGCGATCTCTTCGGCCTTGAAGTGCGAAAGACGCGCAGACGCGCCTCTCTGAAACTTCAGTCAAGTGTTGAATTAAAGACCCGCATTCCCTACACGAATCAAGGGTCAAACATTGAAGCGAAAAACGAAGAATCGCCAAAAAAATAATTTTTCAGAGACTAAACCTCGTTGATTTCTCAAAACGGATGAATTTCCTCTCGATCTCTTCGGCCTTGAAGTGCAAAAGACACGCCTCTCTGAAACTTCCGTCAAGCGTTGAATTAAAGACCCGCATTCCCTACACGAATCAAGGGTCAAACATGGAAGCAACAAACGAAGGCTCGCCAAATAAAATAATTTTTCAGAGACTAAAACCTCGTTGATCAACCGAGAACCTTCCGAGACCACTTCTCTCCTCGACGCTTCATCCAGTGACGCTGGAGTAGTAAAACCGGAAGGAAGGTTGGCAAAGAAGTCGTCCGGAAGAGGAACCTCGCTGGTTCCACTCCCATCACCCGGGGTGAAACCATGACGCTGGAGTAGTAAAACCGAGAGGAAGGTTGGCAAAAAAGTCGTCCGGAAGAGGAGCCTCGCTGGTTCCACTCCCATCACCCGGGGTGAAACCCGGGTTCCATCCGGGTAGCGGAAGATCTTCTGAGACAAAGTTTCTGTCTTCGAGAGCGATTCCCTTGTCCTTTCGGGGCCTAACTCTCTCCCTCTGATCGGGAACAGCGTCGGGGTGTGGCTTGTCCAAGTCTGATGCACGTAAAGGTCGGGAGATGCCTCGCGATCGGTAGAGCGACAGTGCATTCCGGATCCTGTCTAGGGTGAAGGAATCCCAAAAGAATTGACCATTGCGGAGAAGATCGCGCTTAGCAAACAGGTCCCTGGGGATCGCGGAGAGTATACTGTTCGTTACAAAAAAAAGCGTTAGATACCTCCGGGTATCTATACGAACCAAATTTCCAACCATCGTACCACGATGAAA
>NC_027751.1:34769592-34770335 GCF_000695525.1 Brassica oleracea var. oleracea
CTCGAACCATCCCTTGGCATTTGAAGTATGCCCCTGGATTATCGACATATGTCTCTTAGGAGCCATGTGGTATGAGTAGTCAATCGAGGTCTTTCATTTCGACCATAGCCCTTCAAAGTCGTCGGGGCTGAGGTCCATTCCGAGCTCGTAGCTCAGGATCAACACGCCAAGAAAATTCTGCAACGCCGCAACGTTTAGCTGACTGATCGACAGCTCAAAACGGTCGAGTGCGCGGACGATGGCCTCAGGAATCGGGAAAAACATGCGAAAACGTGTCAAGAAAGCTTCGTAGCATGTGAAGAATCCTTCTGGGGGATCCTCTGCACTCTCCCCATGCACCGGGACTCGAAACACAACCCCGCTCGAAACTCTGTAAAACTCCCGAAGGGTCTTAAGATAGGCGGGAGAGGTCCTGCTCGGAAGGGGAGGATGAAGCTGCGTCGCGGGTCTTGTGGGATAGAAGACTTCGGGCGGAGGAGTTATCGAACCGCATAAAGAGTTCCAGTACGCTTCCTTCTCTTCTTGCTCGACCTTGAATTCCTCTTTGGGAACAATCTCCTCATTGGTACAAGTATTGCCAGAAGATGATTGAGGGGAAGTCTTTTTCTTAGAGGATCTCTTTCTTGAAGTCATTTTTTGAAAGACAATAACTTTGACACAAAGGTAAAGAAAGAGAGGAAAACGGTTAATCAAGTTAAAGACAGTTTTTCGCGGATGCGAACCGAGGAATGTCGAGAAGAGGA
>NC_027751.1:34770435-34773619 GCF_000695525.1 Brassica oleracea var. oleracea
ATGCATTCTCGTCTACTCTTTAATGCTATCTCCCGAAGACCGTAGCCTACCCATTTCATGTTTCTTGTCATTTGAAGCCATCAATCGAACTTTACGATAAAAACCGCGGAAAGTTCGTTTTTATCTAAAGAAGCCGTAATAAACGTTTCGAGTCAAACAACAGCCCAAAGAGACCTAAGACGTGACTCGAAGCCCACTTACGATTTCTTAACCAAAAGCCCATAAACCGTAGGACGGTTTATGCTTGGTTCGCAAGGAAAGATAAATGTCAAGTTTCCGCGGATAAATACGAAATTTTGAAGATAATTACGAAGGTCGGAAAAAATGGAATATCTCCATTTTTATGCTACGACGGCTTAAGGGCAGAAGAGGAAAAGCGTAAACTGACCTAGGAGCCAGTATATAAGGAGTCCTAGGCGAGAGTCATGGGAGGAACTTTTTCAGAGCAAACTTAGCACTTAGAGCAATTAGGCAACTTTCCGTTTTTGTTATTTCGAGCTGCGACTCAATTAGGTTTAGCTGTCTTAGGGTTGCTAGAAGTAGGAATCTCGCCGACAGCTCTCGAGCCCAAGGCTATACCTTGTTGTAAACGCTAATACGCAAATTCGGAATAAGACTTCTCTTTGCTCTCTTTTTATGATTTTTATACTTTTGTCGTTGTTATCTCGTGTTCTGATTGCTTAGCGTATGGTATTAGCAGATATCCAGGACCTCTGGGAAATTATAGTTTTCCTAGTTTCCTAATTTAAACGGAAATTGACAGTGCGAATTTCGGTTCCCACAATCAGGCTTACCGACGCTGGATGGTTGACTCGCAGCAGAAGAACAACAGTCTCATGCGGCGGATCCTCCATCTCGTTACCGGCGTCTGCATTGGCGGAAGTAACCAGTGACAGTCACCAGCAGAGCAGACTCCACGATCGCACCGTCCTGGAAAGGCGCCTATGGGAACAGACACTTCAACTGAGGAGGTTCATCGCTCGCGCAGCAGCCGTTCGTTTGATCCGGCCGAGAGCGGTGGGTCCGACTGAGCCCACAAGGACTATTCTCTATTCATTGTTTTATCCATCTGAACTCTTTATTTTTATGCTTTGTGTTGTTATTTGGCTGACCTCGATTTGGTTTCACACCAGGGATGGTGTAAATTAAGTCTGGGGGAAGCACTTGTTGTGTGCAGATACTCTATGTCTTTATTTCTGAGTCAGTCCCTATGTCATTTGGATGTTTTATTGAGTCAGTTTAGGATCGAGTCAGCTAAAACTCTTGTGGGAATTAGGACCTAGTGTTGTGATAATCTTTTAACCACCTCGTGCTCTAACTTTCTTATCCAGTGACCTTAGCAGTGATGAAAGACCCACACTTGGACCTGGAACACCCCTGACTTATCTCATTTGATTCTCCAGAAGCTCTCAACCGATCAAGTTACACTGGGTAGACTCAACTCCACCTAAACTTAACCTAATCTTGACTGAAATTCTTCTTGTTATGGGAACCAGATCAGGGAAACGAGACTTACACTCATGACTTCTTACTCCTTTTACCAATCTTGCTGATCCTGAGTGGCTAGCTCATCTTTAGCTAGTTCCCACCTTGCGCCTAAGCCTTTATTTTTACCCTCATGCACTCTGTTTTTCAGTGTCATATGTGCAGATATGTGCAAAAGGATCGGAGAAGAAATGATCGACGCAGCCTCTTACTCGTTAATGCCATACACTCAGAGAAGAGAACCAGCTCCAGAACAATGAGAGGAGCAGTCAGTTGAGAGCAAAGGAGCTCGACCACAGGGCACCGATCATTCCGCGTATTATCTCCTTCTCTGTCACTTCATCATATATGATCTCATCAGTTAAAAAAAAAAAAAGAGAGGAGACTATATGTATATTTACCATTTTATGAGATCATCGATAGAGAAGGAAGACTAAATCGGTCAGATGCCCTTTTGAGTTAACTCGGTCAGAACTAGAACAAGGAGGGTTGGTACCAATGGTGGGGAGCAGAAGACTGTGGACATCAATGGATCCGTCATCTCCTACTATTTTGCGTGATATCTTGCATCCACTTAAATTTGGTAACCCCTAAACACTTTTAGCTCCACTATGAAATAGCATGTTCCTTACCTAGCCCGTCTACCCTGAATAGTGCCTGTGATGAGAAGCTCACGCTGTTCTTAATTGAATTTAAGGATTCTGTCTCGATAGTGTACCCTTTTTCAGGTATGAGATACAGAGTATGGAGCTGATTTTCGAACAGCAATCGTGGGTGTTCTGGTAAGGGTATGTGGTCTGAGTCTACAGCGTGTATGGTTCAGAAATGTGTGGTAAGAGTATGGTTATTGAGGTCAAGCGAGTTTCCACTCTTTCAAACCTTTCTCCCTGTTCTTGAGGCTTGGCCTTGTTCGAGGACAAACAAGGATCTAAGTATGGGGGAATTGATATATGGTGTTTTTAATACCATTATATGTGTTCTTTGAATTAATTCTCAGTCCTAATTCGTGTTTATTTGATATCATTCCAGGTTTTGAGCAGGTGAAAGAGTAAAGAAGAGAGTGCCATGAAGGAAGAAGTCATTTTGGAATATCTAACGCAGAACAGCCAATCGGATCAATCCAAAGGTTGTTCCCAAAGAGAGCAAGCGACTGATTGTTCCCGACTATTAAGGAAACCTCCAAGATTTCAGGGGTTTGCCCTAGATTTTCTCTCATTTATCTTTACCACTGGCGCCTCCATTTAAAAAACCTATGCTATCATTTCTAATTTCTTACGCTAGTTTTACAAGAGACCGGAGAACTATTTTGGATTTAGCAACTTGTAACGGAGAAGGCTTCATCTCTCATTTTCAAGAGAAGATCATCCTGAACTCTTGTCTTTCTACTTTATTTTTTATGCAGTATTATTCAGAAATCATGTATGTGTCATCTTGCTTTATGATTGAGTAGTCGGCTAAGCTTGCTTAGGGTTGGGTGTCAATTGCATGAGCTAAACGCAAATAAGTGATTTTAACTGTTCTTCATTCATATTGTTCTTACTGCTTGCATTGAATTGATCACTTAATGTTCGATCTCTAGTTTAATCACCTAGCTAATTAATCGCTTAGGAGATAAATTTACATATATTGAATGAGCTTCATATCTCTAATCAGCGAGAGTAGATATTAGGGTATTAAGTGAACTAATCGGACCTGATCT
>NC_027751.1:34773639-34774656 GCF_000695525.1 Brassica oleracea var. oleracea
CTCAAGACCGATCAGCAAAGGGAACAAGTCCACGATAGTGGATTGTTCTAGCCGAGTGATCCGAGTTCTAGACTGCACCTCATTGCACTTGAATAGTTGTTTGGTTCCGCATTGAGACCCGATGAAAAAAACCCTAAGCCGGCTTTCATTTAAATCGAATTTGAATCTCTAGGCATTTTAGTTACTTGCGTCACCATTGAATTTAAAAATCCACTTGTTTCCCAGCTTAGTATTGAACTCATAAGAGTAAAGAGTAAACTGGTCCTCTAGATTGAATCTCAAATATTACAATTACCACTGTTAACTTGACAGTAGCAAAGATTCATTTTTAGTGTATCAATGATCATAGATCATCAAAAAGTATCACATTCACATTTAAAGGTATGAATGGTAACCAATGAATTACGAGGAATGATACATTTCCTAACGTTCATAAAAAAAATTACCATTCACAAGGAGAATAATTTTTCTTTTTCATTCTCTCTCATTCATTTTTTTAGAAAAATAAAGAACAAAATTATTCTTTGCTAAATTTAATAAGGAACAAACCATTCTTTTTCATTCTTGTTATTTTATTCTTCTACGTTTCTTTCCTATTTGTTAATCTTGTTTTCAGAATGGTCTCTGATCCTAAGTGTTTAGTTTTGTCAATCGACGGTTTAACTCAATCTTAAATGGGACGTTGGTGTGTATGGATGTTACGTCCAAAAATGGTATGGTGGTATGTAGAGGTGGAGATATCAGATATTGTAGTTAGATATCTAGAAGGCAACTTATACTTTTCTATATAAATTATTATCATGAATATTTTGTGAATAGGTTATTTTTACCAACATAAAATATAACTTTACATATTGTTTAATTTTTTAGGATTAGTTTTTTTTTGTTGTAAATGTTGGATAAGCTTGGATCTCAAGGAGGAAGGATCTGATCTGTTGGTGTAGTAGCGATCTGGACGGTTGTAGTCAGCCAACGTCCTAGGTTGCGCAGCCCCATCTACAGGAAAGGTAGTACCTG
>NC_027751.1:34774737-34775346 GCF_000695525.1 Brassica oleracea var. oleracea
AGATGACCCTCCTGGTCATGCAGGTCTCCATTGTTGTCCCGAACAAGAATCAAAGGCGCAACCATGTCTCGCGGTTCAGTATCGATCAATGTCCGAGATGGAATGTCGATCGATTTCGGGTGAAGGGTATTGGTAGATGGAAGGTTTGTGTTATCGATCGACAGGGGTGAGCGAGAATCGGTCGACCGGACTGGTGTCTAGGTCGATGGTGGTTGAGCGGAATCGAGCGACACGGAAGTGTTGTTGTCGGTCGATAGGGAGCGTGCTTCCTTACGGATCGTGCGTTCCAAACTTGCAGGATCTGGTGAGAATATCAATTGAGATTCCTTGTTGCTTCGGGTACTGCTGGGCATGTACCTGAAAATCCAAGAAAAAATTTTCTGCCAGAATACTTAACAAAAATTAGAAAATAGGCGATCAAAGCTCCCCGGCAACGGCGCCAAATTTGATACCACTCAAATTACCCTAAGGAGTGATTTATACTCTCTCTCAAATAAGAGGTCGACTTGTACTACTTAGGGATCGAATTCACAGAAAGCTAGGGAACTTAAGGATTCTAATATGATTTGTTAAGCAAAGATGTTTTAAGAGTTTTAAAAGTAAATTGCA
>NC_027751.1:34775439-34778684 GCF_000695525.1 Brassica oleracea var. oleracea
GCATTAATGAACAATCCTAAAGATGATTATCACAACTTAGCAATCTATAGGTGGGGTTAATCCCTCCTAACCTATTTAAACCCTAAAATCTAACAAGAGAACTACTTAGACATGGCTAAGCAATTCATAGCAGCAGTTAAGTATAAAAATTTCATAGAATAATAATATAGATATCAATGGAGTTTCAATCACAAATTATAACTTTGGATCTTCTCTCCTATCTATCAATAAAACAATGAAACACAAAGAAACACACTTTTTCTCTAACATGGCGGCAAAGCTTATATTATTAGGGTAAAAACTCGTCAGGGGCAATCTTGTAAAATAGTGAAATCTTGGGCTTCAAGTTGGCTGTGACCAAACAGGCTTCCTGCGCGCTTCGCTGTCGATCGACACCATGTCTTGTGTATCGATCGATTCTAGCTTTCGAATATCGACCGATAGTCGATCTCGATAGTCATCTCGGATGCTTGCTCCAAATATCTCCAAAATGCTCCAAAATCATCACTTATCTCCAAAACATTCATGTTCATATAAATATAATAAATAGACTCTATAATAATATAATTATTAGTAAAAACACCTATAAACTATGGATGAAAATGAGTCAATCCATAGTCTATCACCCTTGCGGGAGGTAGAGGGTTTTCAGAGTTCTGTTTCTCAGTAGGGGATGTTTCGCTGGGGTTTTGACCCGAAGGACGTTCCCGCGACGTTCCAAACCTGTCGAGTAGAGTTGTGAAGTCAAGTCTTTTCCCGAGAATCTTTGTGGTTCTGCGGGGACGGATTGCTCGAGTCCTTGCTGTTAAGGTTTCAACCTGTTTAGTCAAGGTGTTCAAGAGTTTATCATGTTCTTCCGACCTTTTTTCATAGGTGGTGAACATCTTTTTGAACTCCTCGAGCGTTTTGGCGTTGGCTGGTGCGTTGGCCAGGGAGACATCCGCCGCTGGAGTGTTGAGATTGGTGTTGCTTCCTCCGTTGAGAGGAGTCTGCAGGTTATTCGTGTCGTCAGTTGTCATGTCTAGTTGAGCGTCTTGTGGCTGAGAGTTAGATTGATCCGTACCCCCGTCCTTCTAGCGCCAAACTGTGGGAACCAAAATTCGCACTGTCAATTTTCGTTTAAATTAGGAAAGTTAGGAAAACCCTAATTTCCCATAGATCCCGGATATCTGCTAAACCATACGCCAAGCAATCAGAACACGAAATAAAGACGAGAAAAATAAAAAATCGTAAAAAGAGAGCAAAAAGAAGTCTTATTCCGCATTTGTGTATGAGCGTTTACAACAAGGTAGGAGCCTCGGCTGCAAGAGCTATCGGCGAGTTCCCTAGTTCTAATAACCTAAGACTGCACAACCTAGTTGAGTCGCAGCTCGAAATAACAAAAAAGGAAAGTTGCCTAATTGCTCTAAGTGCTAAGTTTGCTCTGGAAAAGTTCACGCTTGTGCCTCTCGCCTAGGACTCTTCTACCCTTAGGCCGTCATAACTCGAAAATGGAGATATTTCATTTTTTCGATCTTCATGATTATCCGCGGAAACTTAACATTTAACTACGGAAATTTGATATTTATCTTTTCTTGCGGACTAAGTATAAACCGCCATAGTATCAATGGAATTTTCCTTAAGAAATCGTAAGTGGGTTTCTAATCACGTTTTAGACCAATTTGGGCCGTCTTTCGACTCGAAACGTTTATTACGATTTTTATCGATAAAAATAAACTTTCTGCGATTTTTAACATAAAGTTTAAGTGATAACTCCAATTGATGGGAGTGAGAAATGATATGGTTGCGGTACATAGGAGCTAGCATTAAGGAACATACGAGAATTCACGGATTTGGGTCGTACCCGTTGATCGACGTTCGAGAGAGTTCGGTCGTTACGTAGAGACTTGATCCGCGCTGGATCGGTCGCTACGTAGCGACCGAACAAATGGCTTGGTCGGTCGGTACGTAGCGACGGACTTGTTTGCGGGTCGGTCGCTACGTAGCGAACGACCGACGTAGCGACCGACCGAGGGGCTTGGTCGGTCGCTACGTAGCGACCGACCGAATGGCTTGGTTGGTCGCTACGCAGCGACCGGCTCGTTAGCGGACCGGTCGCTACGTGACGACCTTGTTTGGATCATTTTTTTTTTACGTTCTATGAACGTGTTCTTGGGCTATGGGTGTTTAGTTTTGATGGATCAACCGAGACTAGTGCAAAATTTCACCGCAAGGTTCTTCGTAAAGATTTCTTTACGAAGATTACTTTTTCGTAAAAGCGTTCATGCCGATTTTTACGGATATTTGGATGTTAACTTCGTCGTGTCCGTTTTTGACCCCAGCAACGCGCAAAGAAATACTTTGACTTGATGAGAATAAAGAAAAGGGATGGAGTTTCTTATATATGGGAAGGGAATGGAGGTAGATTTTCTAAACTTCCAATGTGGGACAAAGTAAAATAGGGAATTATGCTTTAATTTTTAATAAAGGCCAAAAGGAGAAAAATCAGGGTCGTTACATTTTCTTTCATTAGACTCACGACTTAATAACTTATGACAGTCTAACTTTATAATTGCCAGAGTTAGGGTTTTCATCAACTTTTATTTTAAATCATAACTTATGTTGATTACGAGGGGACACTTCACCAGGATGGCGATATTGAAGAACAACATGAAGACAACATCAGTGTTAAGATCGTTCCAGAAGGGAATCATGAACCAGCTAACAATTTGATTGTTCTAACTTATGTTTTTATATCAATACAACTATGAATCTCTTTTAGTCTCTACATTGTTATTTTGATTATGTATGTGTAATTTATCTCTTTTTCGTCTAAAATTTCTTATTCAATATTGTCTATCAAAGATAATAACATTAAACTAGGATAAGACCCGCGCCTTGCGCGGAATTAAGTTATTATTTTTATTATATTTTGGAGAATGAAACAATAGTTTGGCTTCATTTGGATTAGGGATGTTCAATCCAGATATCGGATTGGTTTTGGTTCGGTTCGGTTCGGTTTTTTTCGGTATTTTGGTTAGTAAAAGATAACTACTATTCTAAATCCATATTTACTTTGACTTTAATCTTTCACGTACTTTTGAAAGATTTCAACTGGACAACTAAATTGATCAGCCAATCTTGTTGCTTTAAATCTTTAGTATTTATATATATATATATATATTATTTAATTTGAATATTTATTAAATAAAAATTCATATGCGTTATATTTTATGATCATTTGTAACTTATTATAACAAAAAAAA
>NC_027751.1:34780164-34799267 GCF_000695525.1 Brassica oleracea var. oleracea
AATAATATAAAATTAAACAAAAAATGATGGAGGAGATATACATTGTTATCAAATCTTTATTATTAAACTCATTAATTGTCATATATATATTAGTCATTTATGGTAATTCCGTAGGTTTTATTTAAGGAAAGAAAATAGCATATCATATCATTATATCATATAGTTTGACCAACTTATGTATCTAACAACATATAAAAATCGAATGTGGACCTACTTATTTTTCAATTGAATGTAATTGACTACCTAATTGAGTGCCACCTATAATATACATTGGGGCCTATTTTAATTAATACAAAATTGAGGTTACATCTTTTCAAATGTTTCTCAATTAATATATAGGGGATTTGATATAATACATTGCATCAAGAAAGTCACAATAAGCTCTTGATCAACAATTTGACAAGTTAGAAAATATGATGTGACAAATACACTACAAAAGTCCATAACAAAATTTGGTTGAATGTTGCCAATAATCTTGTTCCATGCTTTTAACAATCGAAGTACTTTTCCGCGTCACAACGGGCTCAAGTCATCTTCATTGCCTACACATTAAAAGTTCTTCAAATAAAGATAGATCTTTTTCTTTGGTTAAACCTATTCCGGAATCAAGGAAAGATGATATATGAAGATTTCATTCACAACTTGCACACGAAAACCTCTTAAACTTTTCTATAGTTATATTTTCTTTGCTCACAACTTAATAACTTATGACAGTCTAACTTTATAATTTTCCAGAGTTAGGGTTTTCATCAACTTTTATTTTAAATCATAACTTACGTTGATTGCGAGGGGAACACACTTCACCACGATGCTGATACTGAAGAACAACATGAAGACAACACCAGTGTTAAGATGGTTCCAGAAGGGAATCATGAACCAGCTAACCATTTGATTGTTCTAACTCATGTTTTTATATCAATACAACTATGAATCTCTTTTAGTCTCTGATGTATTGTGATTTTGCATAGTTTTAGCTTTGTTATTTCTCATGTATTCATCCAATTAGCTTGCATTTAGGTGTGTTTAGTATCTTTGCTTTTGGATTTGCATTGTGGAACCTTTGGAGCTGGTACTTATGCAAAATGGAGCATTTGGAGAGATGAAGTGAGTAAAATGAAGAATTAAGAGTCAGAGGAGCTCGTAGCGGCCACGTCTAGCGGCCTCAACAAAGGCAGTTAGATTCACCTATCCGTAGGGGCCACCTCTAGCGGGCACTGCATAGGCACAATGGCCTGAAATCAATCCGAGGAAAACTCCATTTAATTCTATGAAAATCCGGGGCACAGCGGCCTGATCTAGCGGCCATAACAAAGGCAGCTACGTTCACTTAACCTAAGAAGATTTTGAGTTTTTAGCCTCCTAGTATAAATAGAACTTCTCTTTTTTGAGAGAGAACATCCTTTTATCTATTGTATAACACAAAAACCTTTGGGATCTTTGGAGTTTATGCAATTTAGTATTTCCTTTATTGTGATTATCTCATTTTCAATCTTGATTATGCTTATATCTATCATGGGTTTAAGTATAACGAAGATGATTAGTGAGTAATTACTCTTTTGGATTCATGGGTATAAGGATGATTAGGATTATTAAGTGATGATCTAGAGTGTTTAGAGTTAGATTAATATGTTTCCTTGCTTGATTGAGTGATCTTAATGCTAATCTAGAGTTGGCCATTTTAGATTATAAATCTAGACATTTCATTGCCCGAAAGGTGTTCGATGAAATGTCTGAGCCAACTCAACATGCTCTTAGCTTACGCTACCAAAGGCATTTGATGTTAGGGGAGTTTAGAAAGTTGAATGATCTGTCCTTAATGATTGTTTGATTGACACAAACCCAAGGCATTTGATATTTGATCAATGAGAGTAAATGAGCATTTGTCTTGACAAAGAACTTGCTTAGAATTGTTATCTAGACTTAGGAAAATGTGTTGATTGAAACCTTGTCATTCTAGATTGAATCTTAGTCATTTGAAATCAAATTCCTATACCCATGATTCCTCCTTTATACATTTGCTTGAAAGTTGCTAGTTAATTGTGTTAGAGTCTTGTTAGTTTACTCAAATCACTTCATTACATTGAATGCACTTAGCTTAAGTATGAACATGTATTCTCATTGAATTGAAACACTTAGAAATGGATTGACATCTAAAATACTACATGATTTGAATTAGGAAATAAAATCCTTATCAAATTTGGCGCCATTGCCAATTCTAAGTTTATTTTGACATTGAGATTTGGTCCTTACTTGAGACTAAGTCTTATTTTTTCTTGTATCTAGTTACTGATTCTCTCTCCTAGCCCTTTTGTATCTCAGGTGTATGAACTTGCGGAGCAGAGGACCAACAGACCTAGTTCCAAGAGTTGAAGACATTAGAGCACTTGAAAGGGAGATAGCAAGGAAGAGAAGAGAAGAAGAGCAACAGGCTCACTTAGACAGATTGGGGTTTGTGATGGATCAACATCAGAATCATCCTCAAGATGGAGAGGGTAATGGCCAAGGAGCTGCAAACATTAGGCCACAATACCCACAGCACCAAGCTAGAGCTATTGGCACCCATGATGAGCCCAATATCCATGGGCATAGAGCTGGCATTAGAGCACCAGCTGTGGAAAACAAGAACTTTGAGATCAAGTCAAGATTGATAAACATGATCCAGAGCAACAAGTACTATGGTCTTGCTTTGGAGGATCCACTAGATCACTTGGATAACTTTGATAAGCTGTGTGGAACAACAAAGATCAATGGTGTCTCTGAAGATGCATTCAAGCTAAGACTGTTTCCATTCTCTTTGGGAGACAAAGCTCACACATGGGAGAAGAGTCTTTCAAGAGATTCAATCACTACATGGGATGAGTGCAAGAAAGCTTTCCTCACCAAGTTCTTCTCTACTTCAAGAACTACTAAGCTAAAGAATGAAATCTCTGGATTTCATCAAAGGAATCTTGAAGGCTTTGGAGAAGCATGGGAAAGGTTCAACAGCTACATCTCTCAATGTCCTCATCACGGCTTCAATATGGAGAGTTTGCTTAGTACTTTCTACAGAGGTGCTTTGCCTAAGTTTAGAAGCCAGCTTGATACTGCTAGCAATGGTTTCTTCTCGGGGAGAACTGAAGCAGATGCTTTGGAGCTTGTAGAGAATATGGCTAAGAGTGATTCAGTCTACAGTGATGAGCATGATAGAAGCAACAGAGGCAGTGGAGGAGATGATACAAACACAAAGAAAGAGTTAAAGGCTCTACAAGACAAGATGGGTATGCTTCTCTTAGAAAGAGCTAAACAAGAGAAGGTGAACTTTGTTGGTTAGCAAAAACAAGAAGGGATTGATGTGCTTAATGAAGTTGATGGTCTAGAAGGTCAAGAAGAGTTGTGCATTGTGAATGCTAATGGGACATGGTACAAGAAGGAGCCTAACTTTTAGTACAACAACTACCAACAAAAGCCCTTCTACAACAACCAAAAAGGTGGTTACCAAGCTAGACAAAACTACTCTCAAGGTTTCTCCTCCACAGGAAATCAGTCTACACAAGGCCAACCCGGATCTTCTACTTCTGCTCCACGAGAGAGTAGCACTGATGCAATGTTGAAACAGATCTTGGAGTCCCAAACTAGAAGTGAGAAGCACATTGGATATGAGTTGAAGAACCTTCACACCAAAGTTGATGGAAGCTACAAAGATCTCAACAACAAATTCTCAAACCTTGCCTCTCACTTCAAGGCTTTGGAGAATCAGTTTGCCTCTATGCCTTCAACCTCCAAGCTCCCAATGGGATCTCTACCAAATAAATCAGAGCAGAATCCCAAAGAGTAATCCAATGTTATCCTCTCTACTACTTCTTCTGAGATTGAGTTGAGTGATCATGAGAAAGAGGTGGATCAGATTGAAAGCCTCTTGTATGGAACATAATTTGTTTCCCAGGCTGCAGCACAACTTGTGGATAAGACTAAACACAACTATGGAGAGGGTTAAGGCACAAGCTGAACTGAAGGTTGCAGCAGATATTCTGAAAAGAGATGAGCACAACGCTGAGAAACAAGTTGAAAGAGAGGTTGTGCAGAGGCTAAAGGAAGTTAAGTTGGAAGGAACCACTGAGGTTGAGCAGTCACCTTATGATAAGCTCCCATTTCCACAAAGGGTCCTCACCAAAGCTCAAAAGAAGGTGATCTCCAAGTTCAGAAAGGACATGAGTGCTGTAGGAGTCAAGCTTCCAGAGATCTCACATATGTGTGATGCTCATGTCCAAATGATGCTCATCAAGGACATTCTAGCTCACAAAGAAGAAGTAGTAGAGCTTCTGACATCTCTACTTTGCAGCTTGATCCACCAGTCACACCAAAGTCTATTCCAAAACTAGAAACCCAAGGGAAATTCACCTTGTCTTGCGCCCTTGGTAAGTTCACACTTGATGATGCTCTTGTTGATTCTGGTGCAAGTGTGAATGTGATCTCAATAGAGATAGTGAAAGAGTCTTGGGATTGAGAACATGGAGCCAAACACATCCTCACTCATGTTTGGAGACTCTTCTTCACAACTCCATTAGGCTTAATCAAGCATTATCTTATGAAGATTGGAAACTGCACCATCCATATTGATCTCACTGTTTTGAAGATGGCAATTGAGAAGAGAGTCCCATTGATCCTTGGCACACCATTTCTCACAACAGTAGGAGTTTGCATTGATTTTGCCAACAAGAAGGTCACACTCCTCAATGTGAACAAAGCTGTCTCCTATCCAATCAAGTCTCCAATGATGAATGTTGAGTATTGTGGAACCATCACTTGTAGGGAACCTTCCATTGAAAAGATCAAGAATGAAATGGTTGTTAGTGGAAAAGAAGGTCTTGATGGAGAGTCATCTAAAGATATGTGTGATGAGCACTTGGAAAGTGCTACAACGGAGAAGGTGAGTAGAGCCTCAAAGGCTGCTCATGACAAGAAGAAGATGATGAAAAAACCTCACCCTCCACCTCTTGATAAGCTGCCACACACTCTCACTCTTCACCCAATGAAGTTCAAGGATGGAGCTATTGAGTACAAGATCAAATACAAAGGAAAGTCTACACCATTCTCAAGTGCAAAGGCCATCATCACTCCTCAGCTCCAAGATGACCCAATCAAACTCCAAGGGCTCCTCTCTCAAGTCCTCACCATCACCCTTGAAGGTGGGAAAGATCATCCTCTTCACTAGCCAATTGGAAGGAAAGTCAAGCTAGAGACTTAAAACAAGCTCACTTGGGAGAAAGTCCCATGGTATCCTTTGTATATATTTCTATATATCTTTTTTCTTGTTTTAGTGTGTTTGAATGAGCTTAGGGCCAAGTTTGGGGGAATTCTCAAAAATTCCCAAAAATCATGTCGAAAATTCCAAGGTGACAACAAGCCCTCCCTCCTCATTTCCCTTATATCATCAAAGCCAACTTCAAGTAAGTGCATTCTACCTTTGTAAATACTTAGTTATCATGTTTATGTCTTTCCTTTAGATCTCTTCTTTGAGTTTATTCTCACACAAGGGTCTGTGTGAAGTAAGTTTGGGGGATAGTCTACTATCTCAGATTGTGTTTTGTTTTGTCTACTTGTCATTGAGTCCCATGCATTCCACTGTGCATATTTATTTGCATAGAAAACCCACAAAAATTGAAAATTTTCGAAAATCACAAAAAAGAAGCATTTAGTTGCATCATTTGCATCTTTAGGATTGAGTCTAGAAGCATTTAGATTGCATTCATGCATAGGGAGAAACCTTGTCAAGAACACATGTCTAGAACTCAATTTGACATCCTAGCTAAGCATATCAAGTAGCTTAAGCATATCTTGAAAAAGTTTGTAAGCTTCGAGCCTTGAAAACTCTTCTTGAAACTTGTTGCTTGCTTGATGATTGGCATTGTTCTTGAAACCAACTTCAAATGAACTAAGGCTTAATGAACTTAATATCTCTTGCATATGGACATTTGCATACTTGATCATGGATATTATACACATTTGGGTTATATTTCTCTCTTTGTACCAATCTTTGTTAACCCAAATGACACTCTCATACCCATTAACCCTAACCATTCTTTGAAACCAACATTAATTTGCTTGAGTGAGGTCTTTTATTGATAGCATGTCATGTGCAAAATCTTGAGAGTATTAGGAGCGACAATGGGTTGTTCTCATCTTTGGCTAGCATTAGGACCTCATGTAGGCTAGCCTCTAGGATGGTTGTTAGGTTTGTGAGTTTAAATTCTTTTGATCTTGGGAATGATAGAGATTGAGTGAAAGAAAATGAATCAAAAATAGTGCTTAAAGAAAGAAACTTCTAGGGACAACGAAAATTAGAAAAGAAAAAGCTCTAAGTATCAATAGAACCCCTTGAAAAAAAAAACAATAAATGAGTGGAGAAAAGAAAAAGAAAAGAGTTAAGCTAAGTAAAAATCAAAAAGATCGTCTCTAGTTGGTTTAAATCAAAAGAGAGAAAAGAGTGTTGGGTGAGAGATGAAAGTGGGTGTATTTTGGGTTTGAGAATGATGAAAAAGAAGGGGTAGAACTTGAAATCATCTAGGAAAAGGGTAGAATGATGAGAACAAGACATTGTATGCATGAATTGCTCATTTTCTTAGATAAATTTTGCATAATAATCTTGCTCCTATTCTTGAGTGTGAGTCACTATTAAAAAAATGCATTTGAAACCCATTTTTCTTCACATTAGACCATCTTCCTCACCAAGCCAAATGATTGTGATCAAATATCCATTTTCAAGAACTCACTTGTGTGTTTGAATAAATGTGAGGGTTGACTAAGGAACTTGTTGATTGAATGGCATTACAACTTGTGTAGAGGGATAAGAGCTTTGATAAACCTTGAGAAGCTAGAGTGCACTAAGAGAGTTGCTCATGCTATTTGCTATATTTTCTTTAGGATGTCATATTGAAGGCTAGAAAGTGTTTCTTTTGGTTATATGCTCTCTCCTTCAAACCTCATCTCCTTCTTGGCCTTGAAAATTTACTTGTGGACAAGTAAATGTCAAGTTTGGGGGAGTTGATGTATTGTGATTTTGCATAGTTTTAGTTTTGTTATTTCTCATGTATTCATCCAATTAGCTTGCATTTAGGTGTGTTTAGTATCTTTGCATTTGCATTTGCATTGTGGAACCTTTGGAGCAGGTACTTATGCAAAATGGAGCATTTGGAGAGATGAAGTGAGTAAAATGAAGAATTAAGAGTCGGAGGAGCTCGTAGCGGCCACGTCTAGCGGCCTCAATAAAGGCAGCTAGATTCACCTATCCGTAGCAGCCACCTCTAGCGGGCACTGCATAGGCCGCTGGGGAAACTCCAAATCAATCCGAGGAAAACTCCATTTAATTCCATGAAAATCCGGGGCACAGCGGTCTGATCTAGCGGCCATAACAAAGGCCGCTACGCCCCTCTGCACCTAGCGGCCATAACAAGGGCCGCTACGCCCCTCAGCACCTAGCGGCCACCCTAGCTGGCTCAACAAAGGCCGCTACGTTCACTTAACCTAAGAAGATTTCGAGTTTTTAGCCTCCTAGTATAAATAGAACTTCTCTTTGTTGAGAAAGAACATCCTTTTATCTATTGTATAACACAAAAACTTTTGGGATCTTTGGAGTTTATGCAATTTAGTATTTCCTTTATTGTGATTATCTCATTTTCAATCTTGATTATGCTTATATCTATCATGGGTTTAAGTGTAACTAAGATGATTAGTGAGTAATTACTCTTTTGGATTCATGGGTTAGGATGATTAGGATGATTAAGTGATGATCTAGAGTGTTTAGAGTTAGATTAATATGTTTCCTTGCTTGATTGAGTGATCTTAATACTAATCTAGAGTTGGCCATTTTAGATTAGAAATCTAGACATTTCATTGCCCGAAAGGTGTTCGATGAAATGTCTGAGCCAACTCAACATGCTCTTAGCTTACGCTACCAAAGGCATTTGATGTTATGGGAGTTTAGAAAGTTGAATGATTTGTCCTTAATGATTGCTTGATTGACACAAACCAAAGGCATTTGATGTTTGATCAATGAGAGTAAATGAGCATTTTTCTTGACAAAGAACTTGCTTAGAATTGTTATCTAGACTTAAGGAAATGTGTTGATTGAAACCTTGTCATTCTAGATTGAATCTTAGTCATTCGAAATCAAATTCATATACCCATGATTCCTCCTTTATCTATTTGCTTGAAAGTTGCTAGTTAATTGTGTTAGAGTCTTGTTAGTTTACTCAAATCACTTCATTACATTGAATGCACTTAGGTTAAGTATGAACATGTATTCTCATTGAATTGAAACACTTAGAAATGAATTGACATCTAAAATACTACATGATTTGAATTAGGAAATAAAATCCTTATGAGTCTTATTTTGATTATGATGATGTAATTTATCTTTTTTTTATCTAAATATTTTTATTCAATATTGTCTATCAAAGATAATAATATTAAATTTGATAGGATATATTGCATCAAGAAAGCGCTCTTGATCGACAATTTAACAAGTTAGAAAATATGATGTGACAAGTACGACTACAAAAGAAATTAATGATGCAGTCAAGAACAAAATTTGGTTAAATGTTGCCAATAATCTTGGTTCTTTTTTGCTGACGGCTAGTTTTTTTTAAAAAAAAATTATCTCTTAAGTCGAAGGTTTTTACTAATTGTTATTTTTTTTGAAGAGAAATTTGAACCAACAGGGAATTTCAATGATTGTTAGCTTGATATGAAATGCCTTTAAGGCTTTATTTCTTGGTTTCAAATTAAAGTACACCGCAACAGTAAAAACTCAAGTACTATAATCTCAAAACGTTATTCAAGTACAAAGTATACATGAAGCACAGAACAACTACGAAACACACATATAAATGATTAATTACACAGTAAATTAATATACCTCTAACACAATGAATAAAATCATAATACATGCATAGGCCTAAAAGATCTCAAACTGAAAAAAAAAATCCAAAAATGGGTAGAAGTAGAACAAACAAGTACTGAAAGAAAAGTGAAACTAGGCGTCTTGGTGATGCTGCCCGGTGGTGCTAGTGGTACCATTGACGCCACTGGAGTACTTGTTTGAAATCGGTGCAGCAACTGTGTTACCTCCACGGCTCTTACGGCGAAGAACGATAAACCAAGTAAGTGGCTCAAGAATCACGACGCAGGCACCAAGAAAGATGAGAATTCCAATATAAGCCCATCGCCATTTATCTTCTGGATCCAAGATATCGAATCCTTTAAAGATGTTAATAATGGATAGGATAATTGTTGCGTATCCCACTGTGTGATGGTACACATTCCAGTAGAATCGATACTTGTGGTCTGGCTTTGGCCTTAGAAGCAGAGCAAATACTTGAAGTGTAGCGAATGTGAAAAGCGCTATCCCAAGGTTACGATGGGTTGAGTAAGATGTGCCTGGTGAATCGTTGCCAAGCTTGATACCTGTAGCCCAGCCGGATACACCAATGACGTAGCCGGAGACTTGGAAGACGATGTGGAGGTAGAACCAGGTTGGGGCGGTGAAGACTTTCATGTACCGAGCCATCATTGCTCCCATCGGCAATAGCACTCCCCAGCTAACCGCATTTAGTATTCCGTGTGTCTGTTATGTCAATTAGTTATTAACATTGGTTAGTTTTGGAGATAAATTTCATATTTCAGAAATGAAGAGAAAAATAAGGGAAGTAATTGAAAATTACGGGTTTCTAGCAAATAACACAAATTATATATCGATTTATACAAAATCATTTTTAGTTTTGTCTAATTTCCTCAATTAAAATAGCTCAGAATGTTCAATGGTTGTCGACAAAGAACAAAAGTTGTTTTAAAGACTTGTGAGAGATAAATAAGGACCCGTAACTGAGTTTTCATGAATTCTAGAAATAAGTCTTCTCTTTTTTTTTTTTTTTTTTTGAAAAAGTTTTCTCTTTTTTTTTTTGTTTTTTGCATCATTTAATTCTAGAAATAAGTCTTCAATTATCATTTTGATTATGGAAACTTTTTTTCGGGGTAAAATGTAAAATAATACTAAACATTTTTTTGTGGTAAAATAATACTAAACATTTTTTTGTGGTAAAATAATACTAGACACTTGGAAAGTGGAGACAGATATTTAAGTTCGGTGAAAGTGAAACCCGTGACGAGAAGGCCACTTCTTTTTCAACGAAAGTCTAGCAAATGCGTCGTTGATATTTGACTGATAACTTAAAAGAAATAAATTAATAATTAGATTTAATGCTTAGCTTAAAATACGCCATCATTTCATTATCTTGAGTGATTGGTTTGTTGACAAACACGTCAATTTGTCTTATATAAGTATTCATTAAATTTAAAACTCGTCTCCTACACTCAAAAATATTATGCGCACAATTATCATATATTAGGTATTTTTAATAGGCTATTTTCAAAATATCAACAAAATTTGTTTACCATCGAAACGGTATAAAAAATTTAAAGTTTCTTATAAATCATTCGATTTTAGAAGAAAAAAACAAATAATTTAAACAATATTGGATAAAATGTTAAGACTAATTTTTTTTGGAGAAAGATTAAATTATTTAATTTTAGGAATCCTTTATATAAAAACCTAAATGTATTGTTATTTTGTAACTTTCCCAAAATGGTTAAAACATTTGGAACTAAACCTTTTGGGATCTTTTATCATATGTTGATCAACTTAGGCGTTCTAAAACTATTTTTTGGTATACTCATTATAAATTTAAATATTGTTTTGGTTCGTTGTTATTTGTTAATGATCCGTGCAATTATCAATCAAACAAGCGAACTGAAAAAGTGAAGCCAAAGAGAAAGAAAGTTGAACTTACATTTCTCCTCCTCAGCCTGTTACCAGAACCTCCACCACTAGCCGATGACTGACCTGTCCTGAAATCGATCCTACCTATCGATCTGATATTATCTCCTGTTCTTTGATGAATCTGAGGAACACCATTAGCGACCGGACCTTCTTGCCAAACCTGGTTGGTCATGACCAAATTGGCCGGTAACTCAAGAGTCGCAAAAATGGTAGCCTCTCCGTTGACCAGAGTCGCGGAGACGAGGCTGACCCCAAAACTAAGGCTTCCAGGTGGCAGCTGGGTGTTGAGGTCATCGACCGAAGAGGTATATGCTTGGAATTGTCCACTAGAATTGGTGAATGCGACGAGAGCTTGCGTCCCCAACATCCGAGCCCCGCTTGGGTTAAGTCCCCAAGCAATCCATGAAGAAGAGGAAGTTCCCGGGTGGCGATAGGCAATTGAAACGGTACTGTTTTGGCCGTTGTAGTTCCAGTGAAGGAACGAGCCAAGGGCCGCGAGGGGAGTGCAAGAGGTGAAAGCGATGTTATTGGCGAACCTGTGGGTATCACAACCTGATTGGCCGTTCACATTTAAGACAAGGAGTATTGTCCAAACAGCAAACAGAGATACCTTTGCAGACTTTGTTCGATCCATCTATTTCTCTCTATGTTCTTGACTTTTGTGTTCTGTTTCGAAAGTTGGATGAGATTTGGGAATTTCGGGGGTTCTTAAGATACTTTATAGAAATATATAACGCGGATGCTTTTTTCAAGTCTACGGAAGTCGGAAGCCGTTTTTTGTTGACTAACGATTACTTTCCCTTCTGTTTACTTTCTCTTTCTTTTTTTCAATTGTGGCGTAAGAAAAACATCACAGTTTGTCATAATTTCAGGGTTTTGTTTCTTTTATTTTTTTACCCTTTTTATCAAATGATAATTATTAGATGATTTAAGTAGATGGTTATAGTTGGAGCCTAAATATGAACTTCCATAATAGTCAATATGAAATATATTGGAGGTTATAGAAAGAATAAACATGGTTGACGTCTCCTTCGGTTCTCAAAGAAAAGGAAAAGGAGAAATACTAAACAGTTTTTCATTAATAAACAGAAGTGCGGATTAGGTAGATTAGTTGGAAATTAGCGTCAAATTTACACCCACGTTCCTCGGTTCTGATTTCCTGGAGCATTATTTATATAAATAAATCACAAGATATCATGATGAATTTTTTAATTTCTTTATAAGAACTATTGCTCGTTGGTTTTCAGAAAATGATAGTCAAACGTGTCGTAATACTCCACGGCTCAAGCGTTCACATGTGGTCTTTTTAATTCCTTTTTTGCTGACTATTAAAAGAATACAGTTAGACTAGAAAAGGATTAGCTAATTGGTTATTTTAATTCAGAATTCTTTTATACAAAATAAAGTATAATCAAGTTTTACAAAAAAAAAACTTTGAAAAACTTTTTGTATTGTATCAAAATTAATATGACTATAATGATCGCGCATGTGTTTCGATCCTTGATTAACAGGATGATTGTTTGTGGTTTTTGTTTTAGTTTTTGGTTTTTGCTTTTGTAGAAACAATTTTTCAACCAATCAAGTTTTTGGTTTTAGTTTTTGTTTTTATAAAAACCATTTGAGTTGCCAATCAAGATTTTCAATAAATAGATTCCCTAAAATTTAGAAAAACTAGTTTTTAAAAAGTTTAACCAATTTATAAACCAAAAACCAACTTTTGTGAGTTTTTATGAAGAAAAACGAATTTTGATTTTGTTTTTTGTAGAAACTACTACATTATAATTAATTAATAATTAATAAATAATATTTTCATAAAAAGTAAAATTATCATAAAATATTTTGTACATTAGATATCATTTAAACAATAATGTGAAATATTTTAATTTGTGTTTCATATCTGTAAATAAATGTATATATTTTATAAATAATATTATTTAATTTTAAAACTTAGTTATTAGTTTCTATAAATAAAAAAATTGAATAATTTTAATAATTATTAGTCACATTAAAAATAACAAAAAATGATAAAAACATAATATGTTTTATTAATAAAATATATTGTATAATCCTGAATTATAAAAATTGCCATTCAATATTAAGAAAATATAAATAATTTATATAAGAAAATTTATAATTAGTTTCAAAATTTTATGTATTTTTATTTTTGTATCATTTATAATATTTATATAAGAAAAACTATTTCTATTCAAGTTTTAAAATTAAAAAATAATTTATATAAGAAAAATTTCTAAGTAGTTTCAAAATTTAATATTTTTATTTTTGTGTAATTTTATATATATATTATGATTTATATTTTACTATAATATATTTTTTATAAAAATATAATAATTAAAATATGTTATTGTATTTTATTTTAAAATAATAATCACAGTATTTTGATAAATTTCAATTGTAAAATCTAAATATTTATTTCTATTTTATTATATTATTTTTAAGTAATGTATTAGTTAATTTTTGAAAATTTAAAAAAATACAGCAAATCCAAAAACCAAAATCTAAATCTAAAAACTAAAAACCAAAAATCAAAAGCTGAAAACCAAAAACCAAAATCTAAAAACCAAAAGCTAAAATTTAAAAACCAAAAGCTAAAATCTAAAAACCAAAAACTAAAACTAAAAACTACTGAAACAATCATCACCTAAATGACTTTTTCATAACTTTTTTTAATAAATCACTGATTGATGTCTTGTGATTTATTTATAACGATCGTGGATGTGTTTACTAATAAAATTATGTATTTCTATATATCTCTATATATTATTATTTATGAATTGATTTTGGTGATTTGTCATATTCTCCAAGATTTTAGTTAATTTTGCTTATTTGTTATGTTTTTATTAGGTTTTACCTAAATCATTGATTTATTATTTATTTTTAACGAAGTCACTAATTTATTAATTTAAAAAAATACCCTTAATGAATCTTATATATGTTAAAAACGAATTTTATTTTAATAATATTAAATTTATATGTTATATATTAAAATTTAGTTAGTTTTTCTTATTTGTCATATTTTTATTAGGTTTTAGATTTTTATCTAGGTTATTGATTTATTATTAATTTCTAATTGATTCGCTAATTTTTTAATTAAAACAATACCCTTGATGAATTTTATATATAATTAAAACAAATGTTATTTCAATCATACAAAATTTATATGTTATATTAAATATTAAATAATTGATTATGAGTAATAAAATAAAATTATCAAAAATTTAAAAAATAAGATATTCTTATATATTGTGTTGCTATCTGAAACAATATTTTTATTATAAAAGTTAAAAATTAAGATACAAAACAAATTATAATTAAATATTAGTCAGCAAAAAACACTTACATAAAGGTATTTTCTAAACACTTATACAAAGATATTTTATAAACTATTTAACACAATAATAAGCATATATTTTGATAAAAAATATTTGACATATATAAATATTTTTATGTTTGATTTAACCATCTGACAACATAAATAATAACTTATTATGCTGGTTTTAGATTAATAAGACATAAACTTATAAGTACTGATAAGAAAATTATACACCTAGTTTATAATAAGGGAAAATTGGAAAAATGAGACACTTTGAACTTTTATTTGTCACAATAGGACTTCTGATATTTTGGGTAATTCTGGACAATTTTTACCTTTTTTTTATGGGAAAAATAGTATACTGAATTTTAAAAATGTTAAAAAATATGAAAATTATTGGAAACAAAAGTACGACAATATATATGTTTAAAAGTTTTTTTTTTTAAAGTGGAATCATATTTTATTTTATCTTCTTGCTACAGTTAGAATACTCATTCTGGTCATCTATTTAGTCTAGAAATCGGATACTAAGTTTTATACATAGATATATCTTGGGTATACAACGTATACATCTATTTAGTCTATATATTATGTGCCATAACATGTTCTACCTTTTACCTTATGTGGCGCTTAAGGAAGAATATGTTTCACATTTACTTTACTGTGTTCTGATTTAGCTAGGATATATATATTCTACGTGAAATCCGAAAAATATGGAAGTTTCCATATTCGGTTAAAGATGTTTCCTAAATCTAAACTAAATCTTCCCTAAATATCTCATAGAATATTTTCTCCCACGTTTTTTTCCCACGTTTTTCTCCTTCTCCCACGATCTTTTCTCTTCGTTGTTTGTGTTTCTCTCTTCTTCATCAACATAATCATATCTTTTCTCTCTCAATACAACATGGTTCTAAGCTATGTTAAATCTGGTGAACCTGCAGTTGTATCTCTATCATCGAGGGACGTACACATAAGTGAATTTTGTGACATTATTCATTTCAGTGTGTAAACATTGTTTAGATCATCGA
This sequence comes from Brassica oleracea var. oleracea, assembly GCF_000695525.1. Classification (NCBI taxonomy): domain Eukaryota; kingdom Viridiplantae; phylum Streptophyta; class Magnoliopsida; order Brassicales; family Brassicaceae; genus Brassica; species Brassica oleracea. The sequence continues at coordinate 34,795,337 of NC_027751.1, forward strand.
TGTGTCGTTGATGTAGTATAAGAGCATTGAGAAGAGAGAAGGAGTTTTTGGCGAGAAGGATAAACTCGAGACTGACGCCTAAGGAGAGAGAGGAGCTGTACATGAAGTGGGACGTATCACTGGAAGGAAAACAGAGGAAGCTACATTTCGTGAACAAGCTATGGACTGATCCTTACGACTCAAGGCACGTGCAAGAGAGTGCAGAGATAGTTGCCAAGCTTGTTGGGTTCTGTGAAAGTGGTAACATCTCTAAGAGATGTTTGAGCTCAACTTCGCCATGCCTTCAGATAAAAAGTGGAACAATGTTTGGGACAACATCTATAATCTTCTTCATCTATGAAGATAGTTTTTTTTTGTAAAAAAGTAGACAACACATAAGAGTACTCCTAGTTATATCATTATGGTTGTGTTTGTAGTACTAGATTCCTTGTCAAATTTGAGACTATAACGATCAGATTACCATGTATGATCCTAGCGCCAGTACCACGTCCTCTTGACAGTGGCTATAACAAACCTCAGTTTTAGAATTGATTTTAATGAGTCAAGACATTGTACCCCCATTGCTGGGGACGCTCAGCTAAGTGATTCTACTTGTAATGAAGTTTTCTTCCACTGTCGCACATAAAAAAGGTTGAACTTTAACCATATTAATATTCGGCAATATGAAGGTACACAACAAAACTGAATCAATCTCTTCAACCTGAAACTTTTGTGTGCAACGACAGGCCCTTATTTTCTGAGGAACACTGTAATATTGGAGCATGAGTGTGACCAAATCTATGATAAATAATGACAACAACTGAACAATATTGACTCAAACAGCAAGCTTAAGTTTCTTCTATGTTGTTGGAAAATGTAATTCTAGTTTTCCTCCCTTTCCCTGTGCTCAGGTGATGAATTGTATAAGAAACAGCTAAACAATACGTAGCAATGGCATCTGTTAGATATATTGTTGGTTTACGTAAGCCTGTCGAAGAACTTCTATATGAGTACATAGAAAGTGGCAAAGCCAGCGCAGCCTATACATGCAGCTTTTGGCACACCTGAAACAAAATCAAATTCATCAAAATCCCCAGAGACGCAACGTATAATGAGAGCAAACAAAAATCTCTTGAAAGAGAGCATGTGAAATGTCAAAGGAACAAAAGCAACTACGAGACTTCAGTTTGAGAATCAAAGATTATTACCTACTGTTAAGAAACTTGAGATTTTGAGGAATTTGATGGAAGAACACTTCGATTTGGAATTGGCCCGTCCGACGAAACTAGTTGAGGAAGAAGACTTTGATTTCGTTGTTTCTTCAGTGAGATAGAAGAGAAAGATGACGAAAACGAGGTTAGATACTAGGGCAGATGAAGAGCTCGGCGGATAAGACAAGGGCAGATGAAGAACCCTAAATCGCCATGGGAGAAGCTTCTACGCGGAGAAGACGAGGTAAGAAAAAAGGAATTAGGGTGTCGATATCTTAACCCGTGTCCCTATTTTGTTCTCTCTTTTTTTTTTAACTTTTTAACTATTTTAACTATTAAATCTATTACGAAAATTATTAGAGAATTATTACTTATAATTATAATTCAACTTAATTGATTAATTTAAGGGCATTATGGTATTTACAGAAATTAAAATCCTATTTTCCTAAAAAAATGTTGCAGAAATCTTAAGTGGACAAATCCAAGTTCAAAGTGTCACTTTTTTCTAATTTTCCCTAATAATAACTTTGAAGTAGGGTGATGGTTTTCACTAAGAATATTTAGCATATATCTAGAATCGTTGCTAACGGAATCTAAAAATATGGTATATACCTAATATTATGGATGCAGTTTAATGATGAGTTAAATTTGGTTCTCATATTTTAGAAGAGTCGTATAATATCTATTTCTATTATCCGATATATCTATAAATGTTAAAAGCTTATATATAAATTCGTTAAGATCTTAATTAGTACTAAATGATTTTGCATGGTGAATAAGTTTAAAAATCTAGAATATTCGATATGGAGCATAATAATGATTTATATCTATTTTAAATATCAAGTAGATAATATTAGCCAATATAATATATATAACCATAAGTTATATTAAATTATATTTTTTATGAATGTAATATAATATATATAATAACCATAAGTAAAAATTCATATTGTACATTTTCATATAACACTAAATTAAAATGTCCACTAATTGATATCTGTTTTTTTAATTATTTGTATGTTTCATATAACACTAAGTTAAAATCTTTAAACTGACATCATATTATTATATGTATAAGCCTAAGTTTAAATCATTACGCACCCTTTGTTTTTGGTAAAAAAAATATTATTTGTATGTTTAAGTCATTACACACCCTTTATGTTTATAGAATTGAGGGTTTGTATGTTAGAGTTCAGGGTTTGTGTAGTTTAAAGTTATATTTTTTGGTTTAGGGTATCAACCGATTTTTTAGGTTATAAAGTATAGAGATTGAATATTGAGATGTATATTAACATGAGAGAATGTAGAAGGTATATAAAGAAATAGGAGAATAGAGTATACGTTAAGATCAATTACGATCGATGAATCCTATGATTGATTCTATTTTACTAGTAAAGATTTCTTCCTTTTTTAGATTTCTGTGTGGAACATTTTGTTCCGTTAACCGTTGTGTCTTTTCGTGGTTGCCAGAACCCCTTATCGTTCTTTTTTTATATGTTTTTATGTTCACTTGGTGATCTTTTGTTTGTGTCACAGCGGAAGTGAAGGTTCAAACTAGACTTGTTTGGGGTATATTTGTGGTGTTTATCCCTAGTTATACTTCGATGTCTTTGTCCAAAGTTTTTCTAGACCTCAGTGATTTTCTTCTGTTTGACCTTGGACGCACATCTACATTACTTTCATTCTTTCAATCTGGTTCGTGGCTGCTAGACGCTTAGTCTTCTCGATGGGTCTTGGATATGGGTTTCCTGCAACTCCTATCTTCTTGCTTTGGCTTTGGTACCACCGATGATCTTCAGTTGTAACACGTGGAGCTTATTTGCAAATGAATCTTTCACCTGTTTTGCAGTGGTCTCTGGTGGCTGCGCATGTTGGTGTGTTGGCCCTGGTATCGTTTGTCCACAATGTGCGTTAGTGGTTCTCCCACCCGAAATTTCGTTTTTCCCGACATTATGGTGTTTATCATTACCTGGTTTTCTCTTCTTTTTTTTTTCTTTTTCGTGGCAATTATTTTCTCAGTTATTAGGACGACATATGTGGTTGCCTGCTTGGTGGTAAATTGACAGTTAAGCATTTAGTCTTCATTTTATCGGCAGAGGTTGTTCCAGAGGTTATGCTTCCTTTTGGTCTTTTTGCTTTATACAGGCTCTCGGTTTAGTGGATGTAATGTTGGGAGGTTTGGAGGGGGTAATTAATCTTTGAGAGTTTCACCTAAACAACGGTGTCGCTGGATGGTTTCACTCCCTCATACTGTTATGCCAATGTTGTTGGATAATTCCAATTAACTTGAGGAGCAAGTTAACTCATTAAAGTGAAGTTTGATGGGTTAAAGAAAAATGAAAACATATCGAGCTTAGGAATGTTTCCATATTATTATTAGGAAAAGATGTAGCTTCGCCCTTAGGAAAAGATGTAGCTTCTTCCTATATAAAGAGTTCTCATGGAGATATGTTCCATCAAGAGAAACACATTGAAATGTTTAGTTTTGAGAGAGTTTCTAAATCTAATAAGAAGAGAAGTTCTTATAATCTTTGTGTTTGTGCAACTTTAATTGGTATCAGAGCTCCAGGTTTCGAAGGTCGTTTACAAGAGGAGTTGTAACTTCGATCAAAACATGGGAGACGATTCTCAAGCACGTGATAAAGGTCTTGAGATGAAGAAGGACATACGATGTCCGATGCTAACATCGACCAACTACACCGTATGGTCGATGCGAATGAAAGTGATGCTTCGTTTATACG
>NC_027751.1:34800884-34804161 GCF_000695525.1 Brassica oleracea var. oleracea
TTTTTGTGAAGAAAACGGTGTAACTAGACATCTCACCGCATCGTATACACTATCAACAAACGTGGACGAAGAACCAGGATCATTCAACCTTTCTCATATTGATGTTACAGAAGAAGGAGATGGTGATGAGCATCAAGATCACCAACACCAGCAAGTAGCAGAGAACAACGATGCAAACCAAGACCAACATGTAACATCAAGATATGGCCATAACATCAGAAAACCAAAGCGGTTCGATGATTACATCCTACTTGCTGAAGTTGAAGGTGGCAGGCCCTTGCTGGCCATCGATGGTGAACCAGAAAGTTACATCAAAGCTGCAGTGATACAAGCTTGGATCAATGCAATGAAGCCAGAGATCGAATCTATCATCAAAAACAAGACCAGGAAGCTCGTCAAGAAGCCGGCAGGTGTGAAATCGATAGGTTTGAAGTGGATTTATAAGATCAAGAGGAATGCAGATGAAACGGTGATCAAATACAAAGCAAGGCTAGTCGCAAAAGGCTACGTGCAACAACAAGGCATAGACTTCGACGAAGTGTTTGCACAGTTGCTCTAAGAGCTTGGAACATCAAACTCGGCCGTGTTCTCAAGGAGATGGAGTTCACTAAGGGCTCCAAGGAACCTGCGGTATATGAGTTCACGAAGTGCACCAAGGAACCTGCGATATATCAAAAGAAACAGAAGGGGGAGCTTCTGATCATAGCTATATACGTTGATGACTTGTTTGTAACAGGGACTTCGCTCAATGTTATCAAGCAATTCAAAGATGATATGTCAAGAAAATTTGAGATGTCAGACCTCGAGATGCCTACATACTATCTTGGTATAGAAGTAACGCAAGGAGCTGATGGCATTCACATCAAACAAGAAGGATACGCGCAAGGTATACTTGTCAAGACGAAGATGGAGTCATGTAACTATACTCACGTTCTGATGCACACGAGTTTGAAAGTATTAAAGGCAGAGGAGGAGCCTGAGATTGATGCAACATCGTATCGAAGCACCATAGGATGCTTAAGAGAGAGTCATAGAGAAGCAGTGAAGCATCTATACTCACGTTCTGATGCAACATCGTATCGAAGAAATGCGATGCACCTATTAACGGTCTATGGAAGTTCATCGGAGTTAAGAATTCGTTTAGTTTCTATTTGTACCTAACATCCATCCTCTTGAGTTGGAATTAAGGGGGGAATGTTGGATAATTCCAATTAACTTGAGGAGCAAGTTAACTCATTAAAGTGAAGTTTGATGGGTTAAGGAAAAAGGAAAACATATCGAGCTTAGGAATGTTTCCATATTATTATTAGGAAAAGATGTAGCTTCTTCCTATATAAAGAGTTCTCATGGAAAGATGTTCCATCAAAAGAAACACATTGAAAGGTTTAGTTTTGAGAGAGTTTCTAAATCTAATAAGAAGAGAAGTTCTTATAATCTTTGTGTTTGTGCAACTTTAAATGTTGGGTTGGTTAGTAAGATTATGCTTGTGATTGTCGAAGTGGTTAGTGTTCGGTTGTCTTCATGAAAGCTATAAAAACCGTATTATCAAGGCTTGAGGGTGTTTTCTTCTCGGTAACTCGCGGAAACCGTTTAGTCTTTTCAGTTCTTAACATTTTTTTTATTTTTTTGTGTAAGTTTTATTTCGTTGGTTCTGCTTCTAAATTTCAACTTCTGGTATTTGTTCTAGGGTTGGTGTTGTTGTGATTTAGCATTTTTGTTTAGTTTCTATATCGTTGTTACTAGTAGATTGTAATCTCTATCAAAATTTAAAAATTTGGTATAATAATTTAATTTATCAAAAAGATGTATTTCAACCTTTCAACCCATAATAGGTTTTCAAAAATGTTACTATCCTAAAGACTTTGGGACAAGTGGCTGAACAAACTTTGCAAAAATGATAATAGGAGAAAATATCTCGAGGAAGATTGGAAGCACTTTCTTATGGACCAAGAGGCAGAGCTAATGATACGACGCCGTCAACACCGTGGCCATGAAGTTACGATGCGCCACCACTTTGAGACCCACCAAAAAAGGTTCTTATAGAAGGTGAACTTCCTGTGATACGTTAGAAAAAGTAGCATTTCTTTTATTCCTTTTCTTATTTCATTATATTTACTTTTATATATATAACAACATAAGCCAATTAATATAACCTGACTCACAAATCACCACACCCACCCATCATAAACTTTGGATAAAGTGATTTGAAACCAAGTTGAAATTAACCAAATCACCATAGAGTATTTCCAAAAACCCTTGAACACTTAAATTTTGAGGTTTTTTGCCCTCCAAAAAAGATTTTCAAACCTTCAAATTTTTAGATGTCACTATTCAAAACCTCAAAATACTATTTATTTTTTATTTTAGTCCTTATAATTTTAAAACTTCCATATAATTGTATTAGTATTAAATTTTATCACTTTAATATTTATTAATATTTCACCTAACTTTTCAAATATATATAGAATATATAAAAATATATTACTATAAAATAAAACTAATATAAAATACGATTATTTAAGATAGGATTTTTATTTCACAAAACAATTATAATATCAACACACTGGTTAGAAATGCAAGATGGATGACGATATATGAAAATACTCATTTAACCTGTAATCTTCATATAAAAACTCATTTCTTATTTTGAAATGCGTTGATTGATCATATATGGAAACAATATGGAAAAAATATTAAGTAATTTGTAATTTTTATGAACTAATTCATGTTTATATTATTGAAGTTGAAGACTAAAATGCAAATTACATAAGATTTTGAAGATAAATTTGTGATTTCTTCTTGTAGCAACCCACCTTGAAATTTTCATTTTGAGGATCCTCCACCTTAAAATGAGATTCATTCTTGAAGATGCTCTTAATAAACACATTAAAAAGAAAACAACAAAATCAGTCCATTTTCTAGTGAACAAGAGTGAATTTCGGCAATTTTAAACGATTTTACCCATTTCATACAATTCAAGTGTTGTAGAATAAGTTGATATACACTTCATTCATGCGATTTTATGGTTTTGGCAGAAAAATATTTTGGTTGGATGATATCTTGCATATTTACATTGTTTTATCCATTCACTCATGTGCATTTTGATCATATAGACTAGGATTTAGCCATGTTTAGGTTGCATTTTGCATACATGAGTCTTTATCAGGTATTGGAGTACCACATGTAGTTTTTGGAGGCATTTGGGTGCATTTGGAGCTCAAAAGAAGTGATTAAAGCGATCAACGGACGAGCAGCGCACCAGAGCGACCTCACCGGA
>NC_027751.1:34804261-34804533 GCF_000695525.1 Brassica oleracea var. oleracea
TAGAGGATCCAGGATGCTTCACACTACCTTGTGCTCTTAGACCTATGATATTTGAGAAATGTTTCTGCGATTTGGGAGCTAGTGTCAGCGTGATGCCTTTGTCTGTTGCAAAGAAGCTTGGATTCACTCAGTACAAGAAGTGTAAACTCTCTCTGGTGTTAGCTGATCGTTCAGTGAAGTACCCTGTGGGCATCTTAGAGGACCTACCTGTGAAGATTGGAAAATATGAGATACCTACAGATTTTGTGGTGCTTGAGATGGGTGAGGAGGCT
>NC_027751.1:34807169-34836220 GCF_000695525.1 Brassica oleracea var. oleracea
TCCTAGGCTTTTAGTATACTTTGCCAAAGACATTTGTTGTTAAAGGTGCTAAAATAGCTAATAGACTTGTTAGTAATGATTGCTTTCATATTATTCAACCAAAGACATTTGATGTTTGAGATATGTTAGCAAATGAGCATTCATCTAGACATAGAGCTTGCTTAGAATTGTGTCTAGGCTTAAGGTCGATAGTTTGATTGATCATTTGTCATCCTTAGTTCGAAACTTGATCACCCAAGGTCTAATCCCTATGCCCATGAGTTCTCTTTTCCCTTAGTCAAGAAAGTATCATTCTGTTATTGCTTCTTTTTAATTAGTAGTAGTTTAAAACCCATCTAAATCATTGGTTGCACTTAGATTAAGTGAGTACTTGCATTCTCGGTGCTTTGATATCCCTCAGAACTGGTTCGACAATCACTATACTACAACATTTGTCTTAGGAGCCTTGAAAACTCCTAACATCACTGGAAAACACAATTTTCTATTTTGTGGAAAAACACGATGTTTGGATTTTGACGGGAAATTACGATTTTTCAATTTTTATGGAAAATTGAGATTTTTTTTGTTTTTGACAGAAAACATTGATTTTACGTTGATTTTACGATTTTGATGGGAAACGCGATTTAATAGTTTAAGCAGGAAAACATATTATTATGTTTCAGCGAGAAAATGTGATTTTATTCGAAAACGTAATTTTATGATTTTGGCAGGTAATAACAATTTTCGATTTTGACAAGACAGCGAGATTTCTGTTCTAGAGAGAAAACATGATTTTCCGATTAAAAATATATTATATAATAATTATAATAATTAATTTAATTAATTTATATATTTGTATTAAAGGTATCTAGGTCTTTTAGATTTTGAGATGAAAATATAGCATCCAAACTGTACATATTTTATGCATCTCAAATATCTAGATATTTTAGTTATTTATAGATTTTGTATTTAGATATCGCATCTACATATTAATGCAATAGTGTTCAATAACATTTTGATGCAGCCTACGTCCAAAAAAAGGAAGCGTTATTTTCATAATAGAAAGTCGCGTTGAATAGGTTGTGAAGGCTTTGAAGAGTCAACTCTTCACCAAACTCTTAGTTGTACAGAAAAGTTATGAAACCAAGGCAAGAAAAGTTCTTCACCTAAAATAACGATATATCTTCACACCAACAAAATATAAAATAAAAGTTTGACAAAATTACCACAAGACAAGAGTCGTGTTGGTGACTCGACAAAGAGAGAAATGCTCCGTGTCAATCCTGCCGTCTGCATGCAAGACTTTGTTCTCTTAATTATTAACTTCTCGGCAGGGTTAGGTGAACATGAACTCGAGAAACTTTTAGTCCAAGTCAGCCTGAAAACAGATAACACCGTGTGATATTTGCTGTTGCAAGTCTTGTTTAATTGGATCTGTTTTTACGTAAAGTATATTGTTTTCCATATGGAGCCATGTATATATAATATTGTAGCCTTCTGATTTTTCCAATAATTTGTTTTTGTTAATTTGTTTTGCATTTCGGTTTTATGTTTCACTTGTAGATAACAAAAAACGCAAAAATGAAATGAAGTATCTCATTGCTCAAACTTCACCTTTTGTAAATCAAGAATAGTTGACGTTTCAACATGATCCTTACAACTATAATACAAAACAAGTAACTACAACCAAGTGTTCCCACATTCATTTTGAAAACCCGAAGATTGAAAACTGTTCGCCAGCTCGAACCGTCCTCATATGCAGAATTGAAAACCCTGAAAGAAAAGTCTACTTCGTTTTCAGAAAGACAAAAGGGAAGGACTTCTGCCTGACCCAGTGACAAAGGGAAAATCTGGTTGCACTCAGGGGGGAGGCTTTATGGTACGGGGTCACGTGCCTAGGGGCCGATGTAGAATCATATTTAGTAGGGTGGGCATTTCAGTCTAAACGTGGGTTCGGTTCGGATTCATTTGGGTCTAAGAAAATATGAGAAATTTATTTTTTCAAAAAAGAAAAGAAAATTTTAGCCAGATGCAACCCAAATTAATTTGGTTTGGTTTGTATTTGGTTCAGTTTGGTTTGTGTTATGTTCTGTTTAATTTGGTTTTGTTTGTGTTTATTCCAGTTCAGTCCAATATTGACTTTTTAAAAAAAATTTGTTCTAGTTTAAGTACAAAAATATAATTTTATAAAAACATAAGCAAATCATCATTTAACACTGAATTATTATTTTATTTACATTTAAATGTGAAGCCAATTACATCACAGTAAAAATATAAATATAATCTCAGATGGATCAATGCATCTACAACGGCTAAACCTATAAAATAATCAAATAATTCTTATAAGAGTGCAAATGATATCAAACTAAAAATATTATACGATATCCTATAAATTTTTTACCAAAAATCCAGTAGATCCATCCAAAACATTTATCAAAAATTCTCTTTTAATGAAAATAATTGTAAGTAAATAAGCTTCTCGCACGTCTCAATGAAAACATATTATGCATCAGATCAAGAAATTGGGAATAACAAAAACATAGTCATTGTTGCAAAATTCCATCCGGAAAGTTGGCCTCAATTCAATCTTGGATGGCTCTTAGAATGAAGTTATGTCTTTCACCCGCGCCTTTTTTTTTTCCATCCCCTCTGTTAGCCCAATAACTAGTGCAACTCGAGCATGCCCATAACCGAGATAGAATGGCAAGTTCGACTTGGTCAAGAACAGTGAAGCCGGAACTTAGGGAGGTGATTGAGGCAATCCCGAAAGAGGAGACTATAAAAGAGGATGAGATCAAGACCGTTAGGGTATTTTTAGGTGGGATCTTTGTAGGTAATACAGAACAGTAAGTAAACAATAGAGAAGCAAGAATCGAGACTGAAAAAGATGTTTTATTGATTGTTTGTGCAGGACTACAACGTTTGGTGTATAAACCCTAGTTCTAGCCTCCTAGCTCTAATATTTTAATCTCTGAATGTCGATCTTTTGTTCTAGGGTTTGAGCTCCTCTTTTATATCTTAGTCGTAGTCGGTTATTAGGTCAGAGTCCTCCATATTCGGAAATATGGAAGAATCCCTTTTGATAGAAATCTTTCATTTTTACCCGGAGGCAGGAATTGAGCCGGGTTTGAGCCGGGATTTCTCCAGGAATTTGAAAGCCGGCGTCCTTTTCAGAAGCTGGAGTAATCTCTTCCGGATTTCTCCAGGCATGAATATGTTCTATCAAATTGGTGCGTGTTGAGCGATATGGATCGGAAAACTTCGTGACAGATGATCTACAATGATGACAAAGAACAAGAAAAGCAGCGGCGATGTGCAATCAGATCCACCGCTGACCTTGGATTTGCTATATTTGACGTTACATGAGCACAAAACAACACATAGAGAAAATCATAGGTTTACAAGATCATTTCGGGAGCTGGAGAATAATTCAAAAGTTATGGAGCCGAGAATTGAAGCTTCGATAGAGGCGACGATCGAAGCGTGTTATGAGATGTGTGAGAGATTGGAGAAGAAATTGTCGAAGAGTATCAAGGTGAGAGAAGAGTGATCTAATGTCAGCTGTGCAGGATGTGATCTAATGTAAGCTGTAGTGACGCTACTTCCTGGTTGTTGCTTTGGGAAGAGAAGTCAAGGTGTTTTTGGAACGGAAGATTGGGATCAGCAATCATCTTGCTCCACTGATTGTCTCGTTTTGACGGTGAGAGGTGTCTAAATGAAGTTCATGCCTCTCGAGGTGAGCCTCGGGGGTTTGAGAAGTTGCTTTGCTACAATGTGTTTGACCCACAAACGTGGTGAGCATCCTTCAGATTTCTAATAAATTGTTCGCTGTTGGCGGTAGCACAGAGGTCGGTCGTTGACTGAACCTAGCTCTAGCAGCGGACAACCTGTTGCTTCGGTTCCATACCCACGAGTTAGGTCTATCAGTTGGAACATTTACTGGAGGGGCCACATGGAGAGCCATCTTACTTAGCCCTGGAGAGTTCTCCAGAGCAGATGTCTGGGATTCGGTATAGATAGGGGCATCGATAGGTTCCCTGGTAGCGATAGTGCTCTGCTGAGTCGAAAAGACGTTGTCGGCTTGATCTGCACTGTTGCGGTTGGATTCACTGGTTCTGGGATCCATTTCGATCTGGCTGATCTTTGATCGGGTTCTTGAGTCAGAGATATCTTTTTATCTTCTCCTCACATACGGTGCCAAATTGTTGGAGATAAACTCGTAATCAAAATTTTAATGTGAATAGAGTAAGGTTTAGGGAAACGGTGTGAAATGATCTCTGTGAATAGATCTCTAAGATATATTGCCTGAATTGGACTAAAATTAGTGACAATGAATATGATAAATACAAAGAATAAATAAGAAGATAATGAAACTCAGAAGAGAGTATTCTAGGTCTCAAGCGACTAAGTCAAAATGCCTCTATGAAATAATGGTCTTAGATTGTTTTTTTATACTGCTCAGCTCACTACAACTATCCTGAGTATCTAGCGAGTACGTGTGAAGCCTTAGTCTGAAAATCTCAGTATGTTGTGTAACCGTTTGACAATGAGGTGACCGGGTCTTGGTTGTTATCCAGACTGGAATAGCTGGGATTCGCCGATGAACCATATATTCACTGCCAATTTAGCCTGATTCGATTGGTCATTTACTGTGCCAGATTTATGTTATAAATCCTACTCAATAGCAGTTTCATATGACTAATAATAAATGAACTTTTAAAAAATTTAGGTTTAAAATCTTTAAATTTTATATAATCACTTTGTCTCATTCTCTCTCTGTTACTTTAGATTATTTGCCTAAATATTTTTTTTTTTTTTTGGTAACTCTGGTATCTGGACAGCCACATTCTCAACTATCCCCTCGTAAGGGGTCCAGCGCCCCAACGGAAGGGATGTTAAATCCGTTGTGGTCAAGGCTCGAACCCGGGTGGCGGACAGTACAGTTGTACCTCCTTTACCACCAAGCTACGAGCGCTTGGTTCTAAATATTTTATCATCATGTGATTTGTTGTTAAACACACTGTTTTTAGTTTATACTTATTGTATTGTAAGAAATTTATTTCACCTTGTTTACCATATTTGTATGTTTTTAGCACTATAATCTTATAAACAATTATAATTTGACCATGCATAAATAAAACCTTTTTTTATTTTCAGGATATTGATTGTAGTTCTCTTTTGTTTTTTTTGTGTGTGGATATATCCGCTGTTGGTGGATACTATATTATTCTCTCTTTAAGGATTGTTTTAAATTTGTATATGTATAGTAAGAAATTTTTTTGTATATTTTTAAAATAAAATATCATTACTTATGCATGTATTCATATTTCAACCAATAAAAAATAAAATTAGAGAGAATAAAATTAATAAATTTTGTATGAAATTATAAAACGAATTTATTTTAACATCAAACGAGAGAGTATTATCTAATTTATCAAGTGTTATCCATAAAGTTTATGTGGCTGTTCTACAAACCAAATCTTGTAGTCAACATTTCATGGGAACATTTAAGTCTTGAGTTTAATACTCCCTCTGTTTTTTAATATAAGTCATTTTAGAATTGTACACATAGATTAAAAAATTACTAATTTTTTATATTTTCTAAACAAAAATATCATTAATTATCTATCTAACCACAAATCAACCAATAATAAAATAGAAGGTATATTATCATTGGTCATATAACATTAAGTGTTAATAAATTCTACATAGAAAACTGAAAACGTCATATAATTTGGTACATAAAAATTTCTCTAAAACGACTTATATTAAAAAACGGAGGGAGTATATTTAAGGTGAAGGTTCCACGATGGTTACTTGAAAATGTTTTACCGCCTCAACTTTTTGTAATGTTTAAGGGAAACAATTGAATCTCGGGTTAAATATACTTGTGGTTAAGGTTTTATGGTATTAAAGACGCCTTGTGCCACTTTAGAGTAAAGATTCTCTCAATGATCGTTTCACAAAGAATAAAGATGCCAACATGAATGCACATATTATTTAGACTTTGAATTAGGCATGTGCATAATATCCATAACCCGAATCCGAACCAAAAAAGCTGTTTTGTATCCGGTTCGAAATGTTAAAAATATTCGTATGGATCTTGTAGGGTGTTACAAAACATATCCGAACCCGATGTGTTATTAACCTAGTATAAACAAGTAACCCGGAAAAACTGAAAAACAAGAAATAATATAAAAAACGATCCAAATATCCAAATTAGTATGCAATAGAAATAGTTGAAACATATTAATAAATATCTAATTCAAATATTCAATTTCATATTATTTTGATATAGTATCTAAATATAAGTATTTAAAATCTAAATAAATACTTTATATATCCAATTCTATATAAATAAATAAATATTATTTTTAAATTTTAGATTTTAATCATGTTATCCGAACCGATCTAATATAGCCCGAATCCAAATGATATATGATTACTTTATGACTTTTAGGATGTGATACAAATTAGAATCAAAACCTATGTGTTTACTAGAATGGGATCTACAGTGTGTTACAAATTTAAACCGAAATCCAAAATATCCGATCCAAACACCAACAGTTACCCAAACGTATTGAAGAGGAACATTAAAAAAATTTAACATTCCTAAAAAAAACTATACTCCCTTCGTTTTAAATTAGTTGTCATTCTAGAGTTATACATACAAATTAAGAAACTATTTAAATGTTAAACTATACACCCTAATTTTTTTTTATCACAAATATAGTTTTCAAGGGTCAAAATGACCAAAAGAGCTTTTACTAAAAGGTAAATATATGGTTTAGATTTGAGGGATGAGATTTAGAATTTTAAAAAATAAATAAAGAAATACTAAAAATTTTAAATAACAATCTTAAAATAGTTTTACTAATAATTTTCAGATTTTAAAATAAATTTTGAAAAAATATTGAATGAAAAAAATTAAAAAAGTCAAATTCAAAAACATACTATTCAAAAAAATATTTTCTTTTATTATTTATTTAAATAATTATGCATATTTAAATAATTATGTATATTTAAATATCTATAAAGTAATAGTATAAGAGTCTTTTACTTTTTAATGAAACTTTTTTTGGTTATTTTCTTTCTTATGGACTCTTTTGGTGAAAAAAACTATTTTATGATCATTTGAGAGAATTATCCAAACATTTATTGTTTACTTTGTTTAATTAAGGGGCAAAAGAGATAAACTCATAGAAAAATTGCATTGAAATCATAAAAAGAAACTTATTTTAAAACAATTTTCTTATATTACAATAACATTTAATTTGAAATCGAGAGAGTATCATTTATGGAGATATTTTTTTTTTCATTTCTTCTTAGTCATTTTTAAAAAATATTATAAAACAAATTAAATTTCAGGAAAAATAATCATTCCTCTTTATTCTTACTATTTTATTCATATCTGTTCTCTTTGTAGTGTTCCTACCAGAGCCGGTCCTAGTTATTATATGGCTAGAAGCCAATTTAAAAAATGGGGCTGAAGTCCCTCGAACCCGCAACCTGTAACAGGTTACAACAACCACCCAACCGCTGGGCTACTAAGAACTTTCTGTTCAAATGTGGCCGTTTAGGATAATAATATTTGGTGGTTGGAAGCACAAGCTTCATTGGCTTCCCTCCAAGACCGGCTCTGGTTCCTACAATGATTAGTAGTTAAACCCTTAGTATTTACCACATTTTCTTGAGCCACTTCGATTCAGTGGGTTTCGAATAGGAGAGCTCATAATAAGTTGTAATCGTATGATGTATAGGACTTGACTCAACTACTTCCAAGTATGTATTATCATAAAATTTTAGGGAAAAAGAATTTAATGCTGTGTTCAGGTCGGTCTATATTGACATTTGAGGCATTGGTGCGGATAAATAATAGCAGGTTGGTTGATTCAATCGAAAACCTCAATGCTCAGTACAGAACAAGTTGTTCCAGTAGCTTATAGAATCTCGATTGTATGATCTCAAATAATAAGAATTCCTCTCTTATAAATCTCTCAAGGAAAATCACTCAAAACCTTAAGCTCTTTCACACAATCATAAAACTCATAAGCTATGCAACAACCTTGCATCTTCTTATATAGTGATTAGATAACTCCTAATCTCTATAAACTTAACATATTTCTATATTTCCTTTTCCTAATCATTTTACTAAACTATAATTCGGTAGGATTAGGTCTTTAACTTATATCTTAAGTTTTTTTTTTTTCAAGCTTAATCCAACATTCTCCCCTCTAAACTTGAAATCCATTTTTGACAAGTCTTCATCAATACCTCTTATCTCCTTGAGTTTCAATTTCTCGAATGCTTTCATCACGATATTGCTTCTCTGTTCACTTTCGGTTGTATGCCGATGCAACTCTTGAAGCCATATAACTTGTTCCATAGCTTCAGTCCATGCCATGTCTTCAGCTTCACATGACAGTAACACAACAGTTTCTTGTTTGCTTGATCCCCACATAATTGAACTTTCACCATCATGAAAGATATGTCCTGTCATGTTCTTGCCATCATCTGAGTCAATTCTATGACTTTTACCAATATCTCCAACAATTGGTATCAGAGCGGTTGACGAGAAATCTGCAAGAAAACCGAAATACCCTTCCAGAGATGAATGATATCCTATGAGTTAGGAATGAGAGGTGTGTGGCAGAGATCAAGTCAGGAGATTCTGGAAGTTCAGTTGTGGGACACGAAATGAGTGTGATCCTTAGTTTGAGGGGGAGAATGTGAGATATCAAACTAAGTCCCACATTGGAGAATTAGACAAATGGTGTCTAATATATAAAGAGATGTCCAACTCTAATTAGTACAAGATTTTTTGGAAAAGAAACCAAAAGTAAATTCATGCGGGCTTGCCTATTAGGCTCAAAGTGGACAATATCGTACTAATTGGATAATATAGAGTTGGATATGGGCTTTCGCAATCCCAACATAGCTTCTCAAGAAAGCTAGACATTTCAGTGTTTTCAATCGAAGAGTGAAGAATAGTAATGAGAGAACAGTCTTCGTGTGAAGTATATTACATGAATACTTCTTTGGGATGAAAACATTACATAGTGAGGAAAAAAAATAGTGAACAAAATCATAGCCTGTTTATTCTTGCCGCATCTCGTCTTTGTTGTCTGATTTGAATCACGGTTTATACTCATAGTGGCAAGAACCATGACCTGTTCCAGTCATATAAGGATAAGACTACTGTTGGTTCACTAGATTCAAAGGACTCAAGTACACACACATAGAGAGAGAGAGAACTTACTTGGGTCAAGCTCAGTAATCATGGCAGCGCCTTTGAAGTAACAAGAGCCACCTTTGTGCTTATAAGTTTGGTAATAACTGTTAAAGGCAACAGAGGCATGATCCCTGATTGTGTTGGGCAAGAAGCAAGGTTGGTTTTGCTGCTGCATTTTGCTGCAGTCTGCTCCGCCTTTCGAGCAAGCCCAGTCTAAGGCTGCCTGCAACTCATCGTCTGGCGTTTGTTCATCTGCTATGCACCATTGTTCCGACTCTGCCTCTGTGTAATACATACATACATACATCTTTCATAAGGAAAAAAGACAACAAAACATATAGTTGCAACATTTCAGTGATATATTGTTTGTTACCTAACTGTTGGGAAACAGTGAATGCTAAGACAAGCAAAGCAAGAAGAATCCTCATCAAGAAAGTTGACATCTTTTCCAAGAAGGCAATGTGTGGAGCAGAGAGATTCAGATCTGATCCTGTTAGGAAGTCTGAGAGCTACAAAACAAATGAGTGCAACTTGACCCCCTTTATATAGTAGTTAGAAAGAATCACTAGTCCCAAGATCTATGATTTTAATTCTTAAATGTGAACATGATGACTTGGGAATCTTGGTTTGCTTCAGATGAAATCATGTGCCAGATCTGTGTTTTGAGGAAGATTTTGTTCTGTTTCTGGTAGCTTTACAGAACACAGAGTCATCCATACGGTTCCCATAAAGGGCCGTTACTATTTCTACACAACATGCAAAAAGCTTTTTTTATTACAGTTAAAGTAGAGACAGTTTGGGTTTATATGAACGAATATAAATAGAGCTAGCTATACACACAGGCGGAGATCAAATACCACATACTGTCTATACAAAATTTAAGGCAAAGGTTGCGGTCTTAAAGGGAAAGACACGTGTGAAGAAGAATGGATAATGAATTTGGTTCTTGCCTTGATATGAAGTTGAACTGCAGGCCATTGATGTTTAAGATATATACTACTCGACGTCAAAAAAGCTGTCGGGTTAATATATATACAAATCCTACAAGGGGCAACAATGGATTTCTAGTCTTTTAACCAGCAGATTCAAAGAACTTCGCTACAGCTGCATAGAGAGCTTCTTCTTCAAACGGTTTCGATACATAACCATCCATCCCACATTTGACGCATTCTTCGTTAGTAGCCTGAATCACATCAGCTGTCATTGCTAATATTGGAACGTGCCAGCTACTGTACATTTCACCGGAAACTATTTTCTTCTTCTCTAGATCACGGACTCTCCTCGTTGCTTCAAATCTGTACACAAAAAAAAAAATGATATTTAAATTATCAAAAGCTGAATGAGGATGATGAGATCCAAAGTGATTAGCTTAGCTAACCCGTCCATTTCAGGCATCTGGAGGTCCATGAAGCAAGCATCAAAGTTGTGAGGCGGCTTGAGCATTGCCAATGCAGCCTTCCCACTCTCAACGCATGTAACGATTGCTCCATATTTCTTAAGTGCGCCTTCAGCGACTCTTCTGTTCACCAGATTATCGTCCACAACCAGAATCCTCTTTCCTCTCAGTAAGTGTCCAAGATTCGTTCGCTTTCTGTTTGGTTGCCTCTTCTTGCCATTGACCAGGGTTTCTTGCAAAGAGCATATTAGGGCACTCATCCGAAGGGGCTTTATTACCACCTCGTCCACCAGACCAGAAGACTTCATCTCACTGCGCTCTAAAAGAGTTGCAGAGGTTGCCAAAAGTAAAATCTTTGTTTGTCTTGTGGAGGCTCCTTTGCTACAATTAAGCAACCCATCAAGTAGTTCAAAGTCTTTCTTGTTCCACGCGTCTTTGTCGATTAGAACCATCGCCAAACCTCCTAATTTGCTGCAAAAAAAACACAAAAACATAACTATATATATAGCAATGGAATAAACATTCATGTCGTATTAACATAGCAAAGCAAGAAGTAAAGAAAATGTATGTGAAGTACCTAACACATGTGCATGCTGTTCTCAGACTTGAAACAATGTCTGCACATATTCCCAATCTCTGCAGATGGTATCTGGTCACCTCTGCTCGAATGTTTCTGCTATCAATAACTAGTGCCCTCAGTCCTTTGAACTCCTGAATAGCTAGATCAAACTTAGTATTAAACGAACTTGTTGTTTCTGCTTTCCCAAAAACTCCCGTAAATGAAAAAGTACTCCCTATCCCAGGCCTGCTCACAAACCCCATTTCTCCTTGCATGAGTTCAACCAAACGCTTGCTTATGCTCAAACCTATGCCGGTCCCACCATAGGTACGAGATGTGGAACTGTCAGCTTGCATAAAAGGAGTGAATATTCTTCCTTGTGCATCCAAAGGTATGCCCACCCCTGTGTCCTCCACTGTAACTAGCAATTTGATGATTCTATCAGAATTATGATTCTCAGTGCTGTAAATTGTCTTGAAACTCTCCCAGCTTCCCCATGCATTCACAGCAGGAAACCCGCTTACTGTCTCACCGGACTCACTGCTTCCCACAGCTAACCTCTGTCTTAGTACTGCATCTTTGATATTAACACTCTCCCTCACCTCTTCTGCAAGGTGCACCGAGATAAATATGTGTCCCTTCTCCCGTGTGAACTATTATTGTTAGTTACAGAAAGAACAAATGAGTACTATTTGTAGTGGAGGAAGACTTTTTTCTTTTGTAAAGAAGTAGGAAACTGGATCACCTTGATTGAGTTTCCAACCAGGTTTGTAATTATTTGCCTGAACCGACTGGGATCACCAACTACAACATCAGGAACTTGACTAGAAACATAAACTGCCAACTGTAACAATAAACCAACATTTGTTTGCTATATATGAAAACATTTAAGCAGAGAAGGTCATGCGGTTTATATTGTACCTCAATTCCTTTTTCATTTGCCTTGCCAGAGAGTAGAGATGAAACGTTATCCAGAACTAAGCGCATATCAAAAGGCACATTTTCAAGCTCAAGCCTTCCTGATTCAATCTTTGCCTGATCAAGAACCTCGTTTATTAGTGATATAAGATCCTTCCCACTCCCATGAGCAGTTTGTGCATAGTCCATTTGTTTCGCGTCAAGATCAGTGTCCATAAGCATTTTCAGCATTCCTGTAACAACATATGCTTATCAAACCTTTCAGCTGCTATTCCACAAAAAATGCAATGGCAAAGGAGACAGTAAAAAGATTTACCTAGAACACCATTCATTGGAGTCCGTATCTCATGAGAAACAGTTGCTAGAAACTGCATAAACAAAAAGCATATCAGTGACAAGAAGCTTTTGTGAGTATTCGATTGAGAAAATCCACCTGTGATTTGGCAATGTCAGCAGCCTCAGCGCGAGCTTTCAGTTTCATCATCTTCTGACAGTCCTCTTCAACTATGGCAATTCGACTGATGGCATCATGGAAGATATAAGCAACCAGAAAAGTAATAATCAACACTAAGCCTGACGGTGTTATAGCTGTCCAAGGGATGGGAAGTTTATCTTTAAACCTGTATAAAAGAAAAATATTGCCATTTTCATACTTAAAATAAAAAAGAGAGAAAGTGCTTTACAGAAAGATGTCATTAGAGTAAAACCTGCAGCGCATCTCATGTTTTCTGGATGGATCACCAAAATCAAGTCTACTTATATACTCTTCACTTGTATCCCCAATTTCAGTTCCGTACATTTTAATTAGACCCGAGGCGTTACTTGTGTCATAAACATCCACCACAATTGTCTGTTTGCTGGCAAGTTGGTGAAGAAGTTTCTCCACCAGCGATGGCATATCATATGATGCACCAAGGTATCTGTTTCATGTGTAAGGTACATCAGCACAACCATTTTAATTGAGAAAAGTTAAAAAACAGTACCCAATAGTTGCTTCAACACGTTGTTCTTCGGTAGCATCAGGCGGTAGGTCCGTGTCATAGACAGCAAAGGTCAAGACAACGCCGAGATGATTTGACTTCAGAAGCTTAAATGGAGATGTTAATACACCCTTTCTTGATGCCCTTGCCCTCAAGATGTTTTCACGGTCTTCCTGCAAAATAAATACAGAGAGAGATTTTGTGAAGTTCTTATTTAACCAACACTGGTTTGGAAAAAGGGAAAGGAAACCATTTTAGGAACATGGTTACTGACTTGTCCAGACATCATGTCAACCGATACAATATGGGAAACAGTTTCTTGAGCAAATATGACAGGAGCGTACTCGTCTTGAATAGGTGCTGGATCAAAATTTTCAGGAACACAATCTTGAACAAGTGTCTGGTCCTCAGTTTCCATTTTCTTTATTGTCCATCCATGATCCTTCTCAAATTGCTCTCTTTTGGAGTGTGGGACTTTCAAAGCATACGCAACACCACTGGTAAGGGGTCTCTCGAAGTTTGTTCTCTCAGTATATTCACCAAATGTTTTCTACAAAAAAGAAGTTTATTGTTTTAACATCTTCCAAATTGCAAAAAATATGAAATGTAAATAGCGGTAAGAAAAAAAAAACACATCACCTGATCAATGGCAGATGGGGTTTTACCATGGTGAAAGGTGGATACAAGAATAGATAAGGCGTGAACATGGTTCAGGCTAACATTGAACTGATCTTGTAACACACGGGCTCGTTCATCACACATGTTTTCTAAAGTTTCCCTCCGTTGCAGTATGATCTTCTGATTGGAGTCCCAGAACCACCAAACCGACATGGAAACTCCTGCGATGACACCGAGGAGAAGGATGTTCTTCCTCCATTTCCCAGCCCCTCTACAAGCACGTTGCTGCTGCTGCTGCTTTTGAGCTAAAGAATCTTGCAGATTTGTTTTTCCTTCTATCTCATTTGGTGGTTTAGAATGAGAAACAAAAATCTTATGGCACACGAGTACACCAAGGATAAGGCACCACCATGTATTTCTTAAATAAGATGACAACTCCCAATCCAGCCCTTCTCTGTGGTTTTCGGGTTGCAGTAAACTCTACACACAAACCAAAATATAGTATTATACCAAAATAACGTTTTCAGCAAATTGTGCTGCAAACAAATGTTATCTAACCTGTTGTAAGCCTGATGGATTAATAAGATTCCAGGGAATTAAGCTCTTTGAATTGTCATGGACGCTTTGAGTCTCCTCTTTCTCCAAACGCATATTCAGAGAACATGTAATACCATAGTTTGCCCACATTCCAGGGATCGATTCTTTTTGACATTCGAAGGATGTTACCTGTAAAACAGATGCAGAGAGTGGTAAGTTGATTGTATTAGTGTTTCCACAGAGAGTCTTTTCCAAAGGCAAATCTGGTGAACTGATTGCATATTGATGTGTTTCCAAAGGCGAATCTGATACATTTTATTGTATATATAATAAAGCTTTCAATAAAGCACAATTTCAAACCAAAGCCAATTCGGATTATTTACCTGATCTGAATCAGAGAACAAAGAGACCAAGTCATGAATCTCACTCCTGGTGACGTTTTGATGTCTGTACAACACTCTACCTTCCCCATTACAAGAACCGGTCTCCTCCTCCTTCCCCGAGGACATCAAAATAACAATCACCAAAGAGGTGGTTAAGCAACACAGAATCATGAAGAAGAGATGCTTTTTTATCCATTTCACACCACCGTTGGATTCCTCTGCCTTCTTCGAAGTGAGTTCACAAGTTATAGACATGTCGACTCGTGTCAGCGAAGAAGATGAAGAGGCCCTAATCTCCAGATTCAGCTGAAGAGTAACTGGGAAATTCAGATCTCTCCCGAACCCAAAACTAGATTTTAATCAGCAGAACAGAACAACAACGTCATGGTGTTAAGAAGTTGAGTTCTTGAAAACCCTCCAAGAAGAAGCTTTTTTCTCTTACCGAAACCAATTAAGACAGAAGACGACAAGATGAACCAAACCCAGTGGTTGCAATGGGAGGAAGACATGGTTTCAGTAAAGAAGTGGAAAATAGAAAAAGGACAAAGCTTTAACATCTTTCATGGTTTCAGGGGAGTAAAAATGTGTAAAGAAAGCTATTTCAGATGTGCGAAAGAAGAGACGACTTATAATTATTCGCTGGTGTTCCTCATTAGCCAACTGGACTCAATGATCAGACTTTCCGATAAAGAAGAGAATTATGAGAAAGAGAAAAGAAAAAGAATCTGCACTTACTTCTCTCTTCTTCTTTTTTTTTACTCAATTGTATATTTTCTTGTCTTTTCCTGAACACCATTTTGAATTTGGTTCCATGATTGTCTCATCATCTAGGTGGGAAAGGCACCATTACAATTTACAAACAATTTAATTACATATTTAAAAATTATTGAAAGAATCAATACTTCTTTCTCCTAAACCTACTCATTGTGATTTGTTTCTTTGTTCTTTTGGTATTTATAAATTGTTTTTATCAAGCATAACTTCACATACACTCTAAATACATGTATATCTTATTATGCGATCAATTTACGTATCTTTGTCTAACAACCATATTCGGATGATGATTGTTTGTATGGTTTTTTCTTTTTTGTCGACTTGTTTGTTGTTATAAATCATATTGTATATGTCCATAACCAGCCCGGTCCATAACCGGCCCATTCTTAGAGAGAGAGAGTCGGCCGCGGCTACTAGAGGAGAGAGAGTCGGCGGCCTCTTGTTTTTTCCTTCTTAGTTTATGATTTGTACTCTATCCATATATGTATTTCCTTTTTCTATTCTTTCCATTATTCTATGACGGTGTAATTACCTATATATAAAAGGCTCCTTATATTTATGATTAATAAGAATAAGAAACTAGTCTCCTAAGTCTCACAACACGTTATCAGCACAATTACTCTAAAACCTTAAGCTACAAAGTCCCAACGATAAACCCTAAACCTATCGGCGATAACCCCATCCCGATCGCTAACCCTAAACCCGATCGAGAACCTTTCACCCCGTACTCAAGGCGTTCCCGATCCCAGCTAGTTCGCGACCCGTCTCAGCTCAGCCGATAGACGATCTCAGTCCGTTCCAGCTCGCGACGACCTCAGCAAGCAGTACGTTCGGGATCCGATATCAGCACACACAGTTCGCGACCCGATAGCAGCTTGTTCCCGTTCGCGACCCGACGATACTCAGCTCGTTCCAGCTCGCGACTATCTCAGCTTCAGCCCGTTCGCGGCAGACGATACCGATCCCCATTTGCGACCCGATAGCAGCTTGTTCGCGACCTGATCAGCAAGTTCCAGCTCGCGGCTCTTCTCTAGTTGGTGGTCCATTCAACCAGACTTGAGGTTAAGGTAAAACTGAAACCCTAATAATCGAAACCCTAAGAAACCATTTTTGCTAGGATGTATAACCGATTGCATAATGAACATATAGAACCTGAATGCTAAGATTGATCATATCTTGTCTTGGCCGTGCGGCTTGTTTGCATCATACATGTATAACTGATTGTCTTGTATGCATCATATGCACATTATAATCTTAAGAATGAAATATATGATTTCAGATGTCGAAAATCAACAACTTGGATTTTGCTGCCCTAAATCTCTCTGGAGATAATTACTTGCAATGGGCACTTGATGCTAAGATCATCTTGAAATCCAAGGGACTCGGTGAATGTATCACCGAGGGCAATAATGCAAGTGAGAAAGATAGATACAGTGCGATATTAATTATATGCCATCATCTTATTGAGAGTCTCAGAGATCAGTATTTGACTATTGAAAATCCTCTAGACCTTCGGACAGAGTTGAAAACGAGATATGATCACCAGAGAATGGTGTTATTACCAAAGGCTTTGTATGATTGGAGGAATCTCAGAATCCATGACTTCAAGTCTGTGGATGAGTATAAGTCAGCCCTATTTAAGATAGTTTCGAAATTGAAACTGTGTGGTGAGGATATAACGGATAAGGATATGCTTGAGAAAACCTTTTCCACCTTCCACACAAGCAATGTGTTGTTACAACAACAGTACCGTGAGAAGGGTTTCACGACTTATGCTAATCTGATCTCTTGTCTATTGCTCGCGGAGTAAAACAATGAGTTGTTGATGAGAAACAGTGAATTGAGACCTCATGGATCAACCCCATTACCTGAAGCACATGCGGCCACAGAGGCTAAGAAAGAATCTAACCACGTCCAAAGTGATAGCCAACACGGTCGTGGCCGTGGGAGATGGCAAGGACGTGGTCGTGGCCGAAACTCTTTTGGTCGAGGCCGAGGCAACTATAACTCTTATGGCCGTGGCCAAGGAAACTCGTTTGGCCGAGGCCGTGGTACATCTTTTAAGCCACAAAACTCGACCAAATATGTGTGCCATAGATGTGGTATGGGCAATCATTGGGCGAAGACATGTAGGACTCCCAAACATCTCGTTGACCTCTACCACGAGAGTTTGAAAGGGAAGAATCCTGAAACCCACATGACATATCAAGATGGTGAAGATGATTTCAATCATGAATGAGATGATCTTATGAATTATGAAACTTCAGATTGTCTAAAAGAATCAAATTGATTTCGACATCAAGTTTTTGTGTTCTTTGTTTTGTTATTTCTTTGAAATTGTTTTATTTTAAACTTAATGAATGAATGGTTTTTATATGAAGTCTCTAAAGTATCATTCTATAATCTTGTTTTGAAGAATGAAAGATGATATGGATATATTCGTGGTGGACAGTGGGTCAAGCCACACGATCTTAAGAGACAAAAGATATTTCATAAACCTAACTCTTAAAAACACCAATATAAATACCATTGCGGGTATAGCCAGTCTAATAGAAGGCTACGGCCAGACCAATATCTTGTTGCCTAAGGGTACGCATCTAGCGATATCTGATGCATTGTATTCACCCAGCTCTAAGAGAAGCCTATTGAGCTTGAAAGATATCCGACTGAATGACTTTCATATTGAGACTAAAGGCGAAGGAAACAAAGAGTTCCTTCAGATCATAGAAATCGGCCAAGGCCATAAGAAATTCTTAGAGACTATACATGCACTCTCTACTGGACTTTACCATGCTAAGGTCGGTATGATAGAAGCCAATGCCACATTAAACAAAGTGGCCACCGAGAATTTCACTCTTTGGCACGACCGGCTCGGCCATCCCGGTTCGACCATGATGCGAAAGTTGATATTGAACACTAATGGCCATACATTGACAGATAGACGAGTTATTCCTAAGAATATAACGTGTGTAGCATGTTCGCAAGGGAAACTCATTGTTAGGCCATCACCAGTCAAAGTGACTAAGGAAACAATAAACTTTTTGGAAAGAATACAAGGAGACATCTGTGGACCAATATACCCACCTTGTGGGACGTTCAAATATTACATGGTCCTTATAGATGCGTCCACGAGATGGTCGCACGTCTGTCTCTTATCAACCCGCAACTTGGCGTTTGCGAGGTTACTTGCTCAGATCATTCGTTTGAGAGCTCATTTTCCAGATTTTCCTTTAAAGACTATACGTCTTGATAATGCTGGTGAATTCACGTCCCAAGCGTTTAATGATTACTGTATGACCATGGGGGTAAGTGTGGAACACTCCATGGCACATGTACATACACAGAACGGCTTGGCCGAATCATTTATCAAACGCATACAGCTAATAGCTAGACCATTGCTTATGAGATCAAAACTTCCGGTCTCAGCTTGGGGACATGTGGTTCTACACGCGGCCGAACTGATACGCATAAGGCCATCAAGTGAACATAGATATTCTCCATCACAATTGCTTACGGGTCATGAGCCAGACATATATCATCTTAAGACATTTGGATGTGCCGTCTATGTACCAATTGCACCACCACATAGAACAAAGATGGGACCTCAAAGGAGGATGGGGATATATGTTGGATATGACTCTCCCACTATCATTAAATACCTTGAGCCAACTACGGGTGATTTATTTAAGGCCAGGTATGCGGATTGTCACTTTGATGAATCCGAACATCCAACATTAGGGGGAGAGAATAGTAAGCTGGTAAAAGAAATTACATGGAATCAAACATTTTTATCTTGGGAAGATCCTCGGACTCAAGAATGTGATTTAGAAGTCCAAAAGATAACACATTTACAAACGCTAGCTAATCAATTGCCAGATTCTTTTGCTGACCCGAATAGAGTAACAAAGTCATATATACCAACTGCTAATGCACCAATTCGTATTGATGTTCAAGAGGGACACAATCAAGTTTCTACAGAGTCTAGAACACGTCTGAAATGTGGTAGACCAATAGGTTCCAAAGATACGAACCCTCGGAAAACTAAGAAAGGTGCTGAATCCGAGGTTGACAAAACCCTAGACGCAACCGCAGCCGAACCTAAATCCCGAGTCATGGCCGCGGCCGATCCTAAAACCCTAGACGCGATCGCGGCTGATCTTAAGGCCCTAGACACGGCCGGCCCTAAGATACCTAATTGAAGCTTGGGACGCCAAGCTTCAAGGTGCTGAAGGTCCTGATAATAATGAGATCTCAATAAATTATGTCTTGTCTGGGATACAATGGAACAGAAAGAATGTCGACATTGATGATATATTTGCATACAAGGTAGCACTTGAACTCATGGATTTAAACGAGGATCATGAACCCTCGTCTATCTTAGAGTGCACTCAACGATCAGATTGGATTAAATGGAAAGAAGCTATAAACGTGGAGTTAAACTCTTTAAAGAAGAGAGATGTATTTGGTCCAATAATCCGGACACCTTATGATATCAAACCAGTTGGATACAAATGGGTCTTTGTGAGGAAAAGAAACGAACATGGTGAGGTCGTGAGATATAAAGCACGTCTTGTTGCACAAGGATTCTCACATAGACCAGGAATAGATTATGAGGAGACATGCTCCCCTGTGGTGGATGCAACTACTTTTAGATTCCTGATAAGTCTGGCTATAAGAGAGAAATTAGACTTGCGGTTAATGGATGTAGTAATTGCATACTTATATGGTCCACTGGATAATGAGATATATATATGAAAGTACTAGAGGGTATTGAGTTGAAAAACAAAGCAAGTTCTCGAGAACAACATTGTATAAAGTTGAACAAGTCACTTTATGGATTGAAACAATCAGGCCGAATGTGGTACAATAGGCTAAGTGAGTACCTAGTGAAAGAAGGATATAAGAATGATCCGATCAGCTCATGTATATTCATAAAGAAATTTGACAAAGGCTTTGTGATCATAGCAGTGTATGTTGATGATCTGAATATCCTAGGAACCTCTGGAGAAATCTCCCAGACAGTTGAATATCTTAAGAAAGAATTCGAGATGAAAGATCTAGGAAAAACAAAGTTTTGTTTGGGATTACAACTTGAGTACATTAGAGATGGAATCCTTGTGCATCAAATGGCATATACAGAAAAAGTACTCAAAAGATTCAATATGGCCGAGTCTCACCCATTGTCTAGCCCCATGGTCGTGAGGTCTCTTGGACTGGACACAGATCTGTTCGGCCCTAAGAAGGACGATGAAGAAGTCCTAGGTCCCGAAGTGTCATATCTCAGTGTCATAGGAGCTTTAATGTATCTGGCCAGCCACACTCGGCCAGTCATATGTTTTGACGTGAACCTACTATCTAGGTTTAGCTCTTGTCCAACCCAAAGGCACTGGAACGGGATTAAACATATTCTTCGTTACCTACGAGGAACGAAAGACTTGGGTTTATTTTATACTAACCAAAGCAAAGAAGGTTTAGTTGGCTTTGCTGATGCAGGTTATCTCTCGGATCCACACAATGCTCGATCACAGACAGGCTATGTCTTTACACATGCTGGTACGGCCATATCATGGCGTTCCATGAAGCAGACGATCGCGGCCACATTATCCAACCATTCAGAGATCTTGGCTATTCATGAGGCCAGCCGCGAGTGTGTATGGTTACGGTCCATGACCAACCATGTCCGTGTTGATTGTAGGATGTCCGAAGGGAGAGACGCACCAACGATCATGTATGAGGACAATGCTGCGTGCATTGCTCAGCTCAAGGACGGTTACATCAAAGGAGACAGGACGAAGCACATCTTGCCTAAGTTCTTCTTCACGCACGAGCTATAGAAAGCCAGCGAAGTCCAAGTAGTCCAAGTGCGTTCAAGTGACAACTCAGCTGATATGTTCACCAAGTCACTTCCTACTTCAACGTTCAGAAAGCTCACGCATCAGATTGGGATGCGTAGGCTGAGAGACCTTCAGTGAGGTACAGAACACGGGGAGTAATACATGTTGTACTCTTTTTCCTTCACCATGGTTTTGTCCCATTGGGTTTTCCTGGAAAGGTTTTAATGAGGCAACATCCAAAGCGTATTACAATCTCTGTATGGTTATGACATCCAGGGGGAGTGTTATAAATCATATTGTGGATGTCCATAACCAGCCCGGTCCATAACCGGCCCATTCTTAGAGAGAGAGAGAGAGAGTCGGCCGCGGCTACTAGAGGAGAGAGAGTCGGCGGCCTCTTGCTTTTTCCTTCTTAGTTTATGATTTGTACTCTTTCCATATTTGTATTTTTTTTCTAGTCTTTCCATTACTCTATGACGGTGTAATTCCCTATATATAAAAGGCTCCTTATGTTTATGATTTATAAGAATAAGAAACTATTCTCCTAAGTTTCACAACATTTGTATGGTTTTTAGATTTTGGTTTTTAGTTTTTGGTTTTTGATTTTGCAGTAGATTTTAGTTTTCCAAAACACACGACTAGTGACTTTAGTTAGTTTTTGGTTTTTGATTTAGTTTTTCTAAAATTTTATCAATGATTAATTTATTTTTAATTTTTTTTATTATTTCAGAAATTAACTTATAAGTTTTGTTTTTAAAAAAAAAACTTAAAACTAATAAAATAATATATCAAAATTTTAACAAATATACCAATGTATTATTAACAAAATATGTAGACTTTTGTTATACATAGTTAATTTTATTGATATGTTTAAGAAAAAATGTTCTTAATACAAATTATTTACAATTATATATACTTGTAAACTAAATTAATTTTGATAAATATAATTATATGTAAATTAAGTGTAGATGTTTTTCTTTCTCACTGAAAAAGTAATTTGTGAATAATATGTAACTTAATTTTTATTATATTTTTAATAAGTATATGAATTTTAATTTACAATTTGGTGAATATATGAATATGTAAGGAAAACAGTAAGCACAGATAATTAGGGGATAAAATGACAATTAAATACTAAAATCAGCAAAATAAAAAAGGCAACTCTTCGGGGTGACGGGTTCGAGGGCGCTTACTGGCAAGGGTGATTATCTTGAGGGACCTTCGGGCCCAATACGGAGAAGCCCAACTGCGCGTGGCCACTGGTGATATAACATGAGGCTGGCCAGCTCTCCTGGAAGCCTTCGGCGGGCTCCGGCGGGCCCTTAGTGGCTCAGTCCGGACGGTCATTAGGTGCTAGTCGGATCTTCTCGAGGCTTCGGATACCAGGATCATAAAAAAAAAAGGCAAAAAAAAAAGCAACTTCAAATGTTGGTGAAAAACTGAAAAATTATAGATTTTGTTTTTTGTTTACAATTAGGTAGTTATCACAAAAACTAGTTTCTCTAAATTTTAAGAAATCCATTTCTTCAAAATCTTGATTGGATGATAAAGTGGTTTTTGAAAAACAAAACCTAAAAACTAGTCCAAAAACTAGAAACAATCAACTACTCGTAATTGGGAAATTGGACCGTATGACTTGAAAAAAAAAGCATAATTGGTAAATAGCCAGATACCCTATCTTTTCTATACATACATTCCATTTTATGTAATAATGATGTTTTGCCCCCCAAAACTAACCGGTGCAACCTGCAGGAAAGAAAATTAAAAATTCCTAATTATTAACTGTGCGCAAAGTAATTCGTGGTATTTTTAGAATCGCATCATCTCTTTTACTATACTATTTTATCATGTCCCACTCAATTTGATGGTTACTAAAAAGTGTTCTATTTTGTTTATATATATAGCTTGTAATTTTATTAAGTTCTAACTAACGTTACATGTTTTGGAACTTGTAAAAATCGTATAGTTTAATATTACATAATATAATTTAATATTATATAATATTATGTATCCTTTAGATTTTGAAATTTGGGTTTAAAGTTCATATTTGAGTTATGGTTTAGTGATTATAGTTTAGAGTTTATTATTTAAAAGGTGAGGGAGTATGGTTGAGGTGAGAATTAATTTCTTCCATGCAATCATAGACATTTCATAATTTCACCAATATTTACTATGTTATTTATTTTGTTCCATTCTATTTGGTTTTAGGGTTTATATTTGGGTAAGAGTTTATTGATTAGAGTTTTGGGTTTAGTATTTATAAGGTCAGATGGTATGGTTGGGGTCAGCATTAACTTATTTCATGCAATCCTAAACATTTCATAGTTTCACTAATATGTACTATGTTATTTACTTTATTCAATTCTATTTGAATTTTGGGTTTATATTTGGTTTTATGGTTTATATTTGGGTTTAAGGTTTATTGATTAAGAAGTATGGTTTAGTACTTAGGGGTTGGGGTTGGGGTTAGATCAAAGATCGGAAAGTTTAGTATTTAAGGGTTGTAGGTGAAGTTATAATCTTATACTACTTCAATGACATGTAATAGCACACTCCGTAAATATGTATGTGATCAATAAAAATATACGTGGATGGCTCTTCCTTCTTTTATTTGGAATAATATTCATGTGCCACTTTACAAAATGCAACTGACAACCTGCTATTTAAAGGGGCATAACCGGATGGAATGTGTACAAAAAGTATGACATTTAATTATGTCAAAATCAATGATATTCACTTAATTTCACACTTAAATATGGCTATCTCTCCAATAAACTCTTAATAATTTACATATAGTTTTGTAATGTTAAGGAAAAACTATAATCTCCAAACAATCCAATATCACAAAATCAGATTCCAATGAAAACATCGTATCTATATTGTAGCCGACGGGAATCACGATTGAAGAAGGATTCTCAAATGAAATATAAGTTACAAGTTTCGAATTACATAGATAAGGAGAGAAAAGAATGAATTCATAAAATTTTCAAATGAATTCAAATGTTGACTTTTCAACATCTTTTTTTTTTGTGTAGCACTTCTCAACATCTATAAAATGAAACTGATGATTTACCTTGTCCACGTGGAGTGATGACTCCGATATTATTGATATTCCTATATCAAATCCTCCCTTCTCAAATGTTGGAAATTTCTTCACAAGATCAAACACAAACTCCCATGTGGTATCATCTTCGTAACAATTCTTCCACTTAAACTGAATCATAACTGCAACTCTCAATTTTACCAAAAAACAAAACTGCAGCTCTCCCCTGCCTCTTCACCATCTTCATGTCTAGAACACATTCTGGTTCCTTGACCAATACATCACAACTCTCCCTTGAGAAGTATGTTGAAGTGAGAGCAGAGCCCACCATTAACTTCAACTGAGAAGCATTGAACATGGGATCCAACTTATATGCCATTTTGGGGCGAGATTAGAGATCGGAATTCAGATATGTTTAGTATTTAGGGGTTGTAGGTGAAGTAATAATCTTATACTACTTCAGTGATATGGAATAGCACACTCCGTATATACGTATATGTATATACGTGGATGGCTCCTCCTTCTTTTATTTAGAATAATATTCATGTGCCACTTTACAAAATGCAACTGACAACCAGCTATTTGAAGAGGCATAACCGGATGGATTGTGTACAAAAAGTCTGACATTTAATTATGTCAAAATCAATGATATTCACTTAATTTCACACTTAAATATGGCTATCTCTCCAATAAACCCTTCGTAATTCACATATAGTTTTGTAATGTTAAGGAAAAACTATAATCTCCAAACAATCCAATATCACAAATCAGATTCCAATGAAAACATCGTATCTATACTGTAGCCGACGGGAATCATGATTGAAGAAAGATTCTCAAATGAAATATATGTTACAAGTTTCGAATTACATAGAAAAGGAAAGAAAGAAATGAATTCAAGAATTTTTCAAATGAATTCAAATGTTGACTTTTCAACATCTTTTTGTGTAGCACTTCTCAACATCTATAAAATAAAACTGATGATTTACCTTGTCCACGTGGAGTGATGACTCCGATATTATTGATATTCCTATATCAAATCCTCCTTTTTCAAATGTTGGAAATTTCTTCACAAGATCAAACACAAACTCCCATGTAATTTCATCTTCGTAACAATTTTTCTACTTAACCTGAGTCATAGCTGCAGCTCTCTTTTTTACCAAAAAAAAAAACTGCAGCTCTCCCCTGCCTCTTCACCATCTTTATGTCTAGAACACATTCTGGTTCCTTGACCAATACATCACAACTCTCCCTTGAGAAGTATGTTGAAGTGAGAGCAGAGCCCACCATTAACTTCAACTGAGAAGCATTGAACATAGGATGGACTTTCGAATGAGCAGGAAGATCCAACTTATATGCCGTTTCTCCACATCTGTTAATGATCTTATAAGGCCTAAAAAAATTTCATTACACGCAATACCACAAAGTAATATCTATACGATTGCAGCTTAACATACATCCAATCACCAATATCAAAATACAATTTTGTGTTGAGTCTGCATCCGATGAATCTTCAACATCAAAAGCATGTCCTCCCTATCTTGTAAACACTTTGCCACCATCTCTACCTTCGATACTCATAGCTAAGTAAACTCGACATATATTAATAGAGAGTAGTTCAAAGCTCAAACATAGCTATTACCTCATACATAAGTTGTTTTTGCTTATACTCTCAAAAAGTTAGTATATGTTGTCTATTATCAAATCTAATCAATGGAGTCAATGAAGAATGCATATTTCATCTAGTCTTCTATTAATGTGGAAGATTATTGGATAAATAATTTATCAAACCCACGAAACTAATAAATAAAAGTTGACTAATCTGAAGAAAAAATATGTCTTTGACACTTTTTTAAGAAAACCTTATTAACTTTGGTTAATAACTTAATATGTAAAATACTTGCATTAGAAACAAATGTTTTATATGAATTAATGTTTTGAGAATGCTATATATTATTATTTCAGATTTTATATGTACTTTTTTATCTAACTTTTTCATACGATTCGACATTTTGTTGGACCTGAAAAACTAAATCCGAAACCAACCCGAAAATACAGGTGCGGTTCGGGTCTGAGTCATGGGCAAATTACCTATTCAATATCTTTTTGGACCGCGAATCTCTGTTCCAGTTTGGGTCTTATCCGAGACTCGATCGGGTACCCAAAGTACCTGGAATGATTTGTGTATATTAGGTATGTTTGGGTATTTCATATATGTTTTTGGCATTACATATATTTTTAAGTTTCTGGTTGGGGTTTTCGGTTATAGTTTGGGGTTATGGGTAAATTTTCAATTTTAGAAAAATATATTTTGGGTTGGTAAAATTTTGGATGTTTTCGGTCTCCAGATTAGGTTTACGGGTAAAAGTTTGGACCTTTTGAGTATATGAATATTTTTCAGGTATTTGTTTGGATTTTGGCTATTTTTGATGTTTCAAGTCTTTTTTGTGTTTTGAGTACTTCGTATTTTTTGGGATTCTAATACCCAAACCAATCCGAGCCTGTTATATATTCAAAAATTAAATTTATTTTACAGATATTTGAATTATGAGTCTGAACCAATCTGGAACCAAAAAGAACCAACACAAACTTAAATTATAGATTTTAAAATATTTAGTTATGTCAAACGTTTAGGATCCGAAGAACCCAGACCCAAAGATCGAAACATGAACTCTGTGTTTCGAAACATTTTATCTCCTTTGATATAATGTAGAAATATTAAAGGATGTTGGTACAACTAAACTAACATATGCAACATCTGATATATTTTAAATCAAATTTTCAAAAGTTAAGAGTTTAAATTAAATGTTTTAAAAGTCAAGATATCTTGTACATTCGTATGATTAAAAGAATGTGGGTTGCTAAAATGTAAAATGATAACAATTGTCGTTATAATAATTGTTGGAAATCCTGAGTTATTTATTAAAATGTAATAAATTTTAAGTTGTTGCTATAATAAAATCATATTATGATATTTGGTTTTATATTAATAGGTTGGACTGAAAAATGAAAAAGTCCAAACAACTTTCATAGGTAGATTTTTTTAGGATTTTTTTTCTTTTTAATAGTAGTGATAAAATTTGCATACTTACCCACTACCACCGTGATGGGTTTTGATCTTAATAAATCTTAGATCTTTCTGATCTTGGTGAATGTGGGTCTTTGACCAACAAAAGATTTTTCTTAAAACACAGTCATATTAAAATATTTTGTATAGTATCATAAATAAATTGTAAATATTACACTTGTAATATCTAGGCGTGGGACGGATCGGGTATCCGGACAATTTTAAGGTATCCGGATCCGGATCCTTATCCGGCGGATCCATAATTTTATTATCCTTATTCGGATCCGGGGTTCTCGGATATCCGGGTGTCGGATATCCTACTAAAAATTGTAATATCCGGCGGATATCCGGATCCGGATTTGAATCTTTAAAATAAATAAAAAATAATATTAATATATATATAAAAAAACTATTAACAATAATTTAAAAAATATATATATATATATATAATGTATTTAATTATTTCGATGTATAATATTACAAAATTTACATAAAATTTATATATATTATTATAAAAATGAAAATATATTAAATAAAATTAATTTATATATATAGATATTACTATTTTTGAAATATTTATTAATATAACTAACGGATCCGGATATCCCGACTTAAAAATTAAGATATCCGGATCCGGATCCGGCTTTGACAGATCCAACATTTTACTATCCGGATCCGGATTCGGCCCCTCCGGATATCCGGATTTTCGGATCGGATCCGGATCGAATCTCGGATCGAATCCGGATCTCGGATAAAAGTTCCAGGCGGATAAATCTAAATCTCAAACGATATCATTTATTTAGTTATAAGATATTTATCGTTTCCCTCCGTTTGCGGAATAAAAAGAAATATTTTCGAATATTATTTTTCATTTTAAGTAAATCTTGTAGATCATACAAATAAATGTATTACCTCTTTATTAATTATACACGTAAACACAAATTTAAAACTTTCAGCAAAATATTTTTAGATTTTATAATTATTGTAAGTGTTGGAGAGTATATCATAATTATCTATATTAGATCATTTCTCC
Organism: Brassica oleracea var. oleracea; assembly: GCF_000695525.1. Lineage (NCBI taxonomy): Eukaryota > Viridiplantae > Streptophyta > Magnoliopsida > Brassicales > Brassicaceae > Brassica > Brassica oleracea. The sequence continues at coordinate 34,835,520 of NC_027751.1, forward strand.
GCGCTACACGCGGATAATATATTTAAATTTGTTATATTTATCATTTTTTATTTGTATGTGAATGTTTGCATATTAAATTATATATAACTAATTTTTAAATTTGATTTTTTTTTTATATTTTTAGTTTGAAGTAAATATTTCTATTATATGTAACACAATTAACTAATAAAATATGAAGAATGAAGTCCGAGATTTTAGAGTTATGTAACAAAATACAATTATGTATAGAACATAAATTATCTTAGTTTAAAAGATCGGAATCTCATGTGGAATAAATTCACGAAAAGAAAAAAATACTCCAATAACCTACTTAAAATATAAAACCCCATTTTCATAAAAAAAACGTACTTAATAATATTTTTTACGTGTAATAATTGAAAACTGACAATTGAATATCGATCTAGAATATTATTTTAATATATCTAATGGTAAAATATTAATTGTAATAAACAAATTTTTAATTTTGTAATATTACATGAATTAGAAGTCCTTAAAATCTAAAATCTATTTTATTAACATAATATATTTTCTATTCATTTATTATTTTGACGTTACATAATATTGTTTTAGTTTTATTTGTATATTAATTTTTTAATAATTTAGCTTCTCTCTAAGTAATTTTAAAATTATCAAGAATATTATATATTTAAAATTATTTATTTAAATATATCCAAATATGATGTCTCATTTTTATGTGTGTT
>NC_027751.1:34836252-34841938 GCF_000695525.1 Brassica oleracea var. oleracea
TTCTATGGTTTTAATAAATGTGTTGTCATTTCATTTTTATTACTACTAACATGATTTTTTAATGATCAGTGATAATGTATTTTTAACGTTATGTATTATATTTTATCGTATATTTTCTAACTCTTCATGCTGGCATTTTTTTTAGAATCATTTTAATTAGATAATAGGTTTAAAGATGTAAATAAAACTGTGTGTGCTGTAAATTTAGACTTTTTAGTGTAACTGAGCACTATATTTTATGGAAATTATATTATGATTTTATTTTACTAAATATTTCTTTCTGTGTATATTTTTTGTTTTATTTTGTATTTTTACAATTTTATTGCCTTATTCTTTAATTGCGGAGAATTGTTATTTCCAATTTTTGTTTTATATACCTTAAAAGTCTTCGGTTAATTTTTATTTGTTTTCTTTCTCCAATTACAATGTACTGTTCGACCGTTTTTTTTTTTGGATCAAACTACTAATATCATCAGATAGAAAAGCTTAAACTCCAAGAATTAGTATTTGTCCTAGAGAAAACTGACTTAGCCACTAATATAGTGGGATATTATAATATTAGAAGGTATGAAAATTCTTCTCTGTTGTCTTACGCTAGACATAATTAAGTTGTTGTCAATTGATTCTATATTTGTGATAACTAGAAATACATATTTATGTCTTCCTTACATCATGCTTGATTGGTTTACGGTTCGACCATTTCTAATATACTGGGAGTAACATAATATTAGATGTTGATTATCTCCTTCCAATTAGGAATGCACAGGATGAGAGAAATTCAAGGTGAGACCATTTTACCATTTTGTCCGCATATCTGTATAGAATTAATTTATAGATTACTCTATCTGTTTCAAAATGTAATCGGTTTTAATTTAAATCTGTAATATTTAAAAGTTATTACTTTAGAAAACTATCATTTAATATATAAATTTAATCAATTACACAGTAATTTACATAATTTAGTTGACCACACAATATCCAATAAATATAAAGTTACATTGAATTGTAAAAACAATTTATATAGTGAAACAAAAAATACTCTTAAATCATTATATTATAAAACAAATAGAATATTCAAATTATATTGAAACATTAGAATAGTAAGAATCAAAAAAACTGAAATCTCAATGTCGATCATTTACGTCGGTCATGCCTTACACCATCTCCAATGTATTCCTCATTGGCCGATTATTTTTGGTTATAATTGTTTAACTAAAAAGTTAAAGTATCATTTTGTAAAAACAAAAGTGACATGGCAAAAATATTGTTTCTCATCGGCCGATTATTTTCGCCTACGTGAACACTCTATCTAAGGCTTATATTCTCCTTTTATTAGTTGTTTGATTCGTAAATTATATTTTTGAGTATTATGAAATAGTACTAATCAGAATTTTCACAACGTCACAAATTACGAATGATTTACTAATAAATTTCAGTTAATGAAAGAGATTCGTACGTGTATTCGTTTATTTCTTAATAAATTTTCTAACTTTTTTTCTTATATATTCTCCCACTCAGATTATTTCACAGAAACATGTATATTTTTCGCGTAATTTGAAACAAACAAAAATGTTCGAACCGATGAAACTAAAGCGAGAGGGACAAGTAAAAAAGCAAAATGATATTTGCTACATTTTTATAGTAAAAGTTAACAAAGAAACATGAAATACAGAATCCTAAAACAAATAACAAGTCCAACTATGTTTTGATTCTTCAACATTGCTAATACAACAACTCCAATGAACAAACAGAAGCTTGCGCGCATATAGTCCCTGACATAATAAACCAGAAATCTTGTAGATAGAGTTGGGTTTTCTACAGAGTCAAAAACCTTTTGATGGAGATATATAAAAGATCTTACTCGTCTCTTGCACTAACAGTGAAGCTACATCTCAATCAGTTCCTGCCCCCGTGCCAAGCAACTCCTCAGGTATAGCCGCCGGGTCCAAGTCCCAACAGTTTCCAGGCACGCTGCTGGTTTCTTCTTTAAGAAACCAAGACGGCACTTGATGAGAAAACCGGAGCATCTCTTTCCTCGGTATCCATTTTGTACTCTCCTCCCTCCTGCAATACACGGTCTTGTAACCCTCTACTTTGACAAGCGAGGCGATGCAAACCCCAAACTGTTCAGAATACTCATCGAGGATCTCGACCATTTCATACTGGTGCCTCACTTCATCAGGTGTTGAGTTGTTCCAGTCTGGTGACCAGTTCTTGTACACAGCCCAAATCTCTCCGGTCTTGGGGAATATCCTAACACAACCACCTCTTCCCGTCTTCTTGTCTTTCAACAGATGGGAGAATATGTTAACGTGTTCAACTATGTCAGTGTTCCGTATCCTGAAATGTCCGCACGACTTGGTAAACCCGTACTGCACCCATTTCATTGTCCCAAACTCGATGTCGGTTTTGGAGCTCAAGTAGGCTATGTCAATCTTAAATGGTTGAACCGATAGCACTTCCCGGACCACGCAATATAGCCGTGGCATACCATCATCTTCATCATAAATTGCCCATATTTGCCTCGCCTCGAAGCACTCTTCCGATCTGTTGCTATCAAAGTCATGGAAGTCGGAGTCTGGAACTGTTATTGGTCCGTTTATTTTCCGAACAGATTGATGACCGGAAGAAACATGGCTTCCTATTCCGAATACACCATCTCCTACCATGGAGGAGGCCTTTACTTCATCAAGTGGAGCTGCGTCCTCTGTAGCCATCGCTTCTGCTGCCACTGAAGCCAATCTCATCATCTCTAGTCTTTGCTGTATATTTGTTTTAGCTTTGCTAATCAATAGCTTCCGCGTATCTAATCCTGTTGCAGGCGCGGACCACCGTCTAGATTTACCATGACTTTGGCCTACATGTTTAGACTCAGGTTCCTTGTTTCCATCCAACTTCGTTGTTTTTGATTCTGTGTTTTCAACAAATCCATTACCAGATGACCCCAAACTCACGTTCCTCTTCTTCTCAGGTCTGGGGGCCTTAGTCACTGAAGGATCAGCAAACCAATTGGGTGGGCTCAGATCAGTGGCTGCGCTTGTAGTCCTGATAGACCCTTCCTTAACATTCTTTCTGCCCCTACAGACTACTCCATTGGCCAGCTTAGAAGGATATCCGCTTGATACAGAAGACATCCGGTTTGACTCTAGATTCCCAGGAGATGTTCCCACGTAAGAGTTCCAGTCATATTCATATCCATGTGCAGGATACTGACCTAAGAAATAAGTGGAATTGGTAGGCATGCCCGAGACAAAATCATAGCCATGAGATCCGTAGCCATTACTTGTTGTATGAGCTGGAGGCGCATATTGAACTGATGCACTAACAGGACCAGGCCCAGTCTCCACAGCAATAAATGCTCCTCGGCAGTTCTTACACGAAAGCCGCTTATTGACATACTTGCGCAGATACTCGTACTGAACTTTGCAAGAGGTACAAACAGTCCAGAATGTATCAAGTCTTTCTGAAACTGGTGGACAACAATCAAATCCTGCGGTCCCAGGGACATACTCTGTGTTGTTGTTGTTGTTCTGATCCTCCATGGAGTCAATAAGTTTCTTTCTTTTGTAATAAAAAGTGCTTTTCTTGAACTCATTCGAGAGGAAAGCCCAAGCTTCGGATATGATCTGGAAAGCCCCACTAGCTCCAAGGCATTTGTTCTTGTCGGGATGAAGCAAAACAGCCATCTTCTTGTACTGTGCCTTGACTTCTCTTTTTCCAGCTGACGGTTTGAGTCCAAGAACAGCGTAGTAATCAATCTCCCCGCTGCGTCTACTCTGAGAAGCTATATAAACATCGTAGGTCGTGAGCATTTGAGACAAACCTTCCAAGTCTGGAAACAGCGACCTCGCCCTCAACGCGTAGCTCCTTGCGCCCGTAAAATCCTTTTCTGCAAATCTCCTCTCAGCGAATTGCTTGGCTTTAAGAGCCTCTTCTCTGTATGCTTCCATGTATAGAATTCTGGTCAATTTTCTCGAAACGTTCTGCAAAAGGAAACTAAGACCGTTCTGGGGAGCTAACACGCGCGAAGTTGCCCATTTACAAGCACCATAGAAATCATCATCATCATCTGCAATCAATGATTCACCAGAGTAGAATGATTACTTTCAGTCAAAAGACAACATTCTAACACAAAACAGGATAATCTTATTGAGATCAATCTTAAACCCTTAAAAAAAGAGAGAAAATTCACTTGTACTAGCTCCATTTTAGGATCATTTGCTGCTTAACATATGTCAGAAATACAAAAACCCTCTAGAGTATTTACGCATCTTGAAGTCAAATCTAGCTTAAAGATGTCTCCTTTTCCGACAAAACAATCAGTTGAAACAGGAACAGAGTCAAATGTAAGCTTAATAACTCCAGCAAAAGAATCACAACAAAATCTGATACATTTAAAGCTTCGCTAATTTCAAAAAAAAAATAAAAATAAATAAAGCTAATCAACCACGATCGATTAATTCGTCAAGAAATAGCTAGAGATCTTACTTGGGAACAATGCTGTAAATCTATCACTTTCCTCCAGAGCAGATCAAGCCTAGCTTTATCCCGAACAGATTTGTAGATCCACTCCACTAAAATTAGGGTTTCCGACGAAGTGAAGTTTGTTCAGCACTCTTTGGAATCACACATCCCTAATGGATTTGCCGGCGGAATAAGCTCGAGATTCGCCGTCGATCCGAAATCGAAAATTTTAGGGGAAAATTAACGATAAATATAAAATATGGAATTTTTATTTCTTCGGATTGGTTTTAAGTAATTTTCACAAGTGAAAAGTAAACGATGCTAATTTGCTAATACTGCTTTATGCTATCGTGCACAGTGCGCATTTATGTATTTTATAATTTTTAATATCATATGTCCATAACCTTTTTGTATATAAATTAATTGATGTGATAATAATACATAAATCCCTTACCAAAATAAATTTATAAGCGGTATTGGAGGTAAAACTGAAACATGAAAACTTAGTTTCCCGCCAATGCACACACAAGTTTGTGCTCTCTGCAGATACATCTAACTAATTGTTAACTGTGGATGGATCATCATGACACACACACACATTTATGTATGTGTATATGTATATATGTTAATCTCGTCCTTTTCTCAATTCTTCTTAGTGTTGAAGACAATTTATGGAGTACCATAGTGAAATTGTAACATCTCCTCACCATCTATGGCTAATGCGCACGTTCACTTTCTTGGTCTATGACAGTAATTCTGTGTAATAATAGATTTAATTTTTTGGAAGTTCGAAAAAACTGTTTACAAATTCGACAATAATCACATAACATTTTCACATATTTTGGCATAATTTAGATGGTATTGCAAATTATTTTCTAATAAATCACTTATCTTTCTAAAATAGATAATTGTAACTTAAGATTTAATAAACTAATTATTTAGATAATACGTATTGGTGACTATGGAAACTAATAAATCATCATCATGTGCAAGACCGTCAACATATACTATAAATGTGATGTTGACACGGTTTTTGATGCTCGATCCAAAAAGGTTACAGAAAGATAGATTGTGGAAAAAGAATTGGTGCGGCAAAATAGTGGAGCTCTGGAAACTTAGGAGAATCATCATCTCCTTTATAAGCAGAAGGAAAACCTCTTATGATGACAATCAATGCCTCAATGGTACGAAATTTAAAGGTTCAAATATACTATTTTTGAAG
>NC_027751.1:34842014-34857698 GCF_000695525.1 Brassica oleracea var. oleracea
ACAAAGTTTATCAATACAAAATCTTTGAAAATATTTTTTTGATACATATATTTCTTAAGAAGTTCTGTATGTGAGTGAGGTATAACAAGTTGGTGTTTCAACAAAAGCCGCTCATTGTCTTGCAAAGAGGGGTCTTCCAAATTCTTCATTTTATTCAGTTTGTTGTGATCCTCCTATTTTGTTAGTAAACTTACAAGTTTTACTTAAAACAATCTTTCAATAAGCTCAACACACACATTGACTTATTGATTTAGCATCTTACGTTCAAAGGTCTATATGCATAACTCAAAAACTTCTCAGTGAAATCTTTTTATCTCGTCCGGACAAGGTAGTCCAAGTGGAAGGACGGGCTTGGGTTGCTAAAACAATCCGGGTTCGATCCCCCCCATGCGGAAACTACCTTGCCTCGTCTGGACACTAAAGCGGGTACTGGGCCTTCGGGCCCAGGGAAAAACCTCCCGGGTGAAGCTGGCCTGCTGCCTGACCGGGCCCAGGGGAATGACCCGTGTAAGCGGGGAACCCCTGGATTACCAAAAAAAAAAAAAACTATTTAATTGGACAATTGCAAGAAAAACAAAACCCCTCTTTTCGAAAGCTTTATTTCTATTGTGTTAAGCACATACAATGCTTCTCCATACTTATTTATACTCAATAGGTCGTGGCTAACCTTCCACAAATAAAATCTATAAATTTCTTTGTGAATATTCCCTTTTTTCCACTTTAAATAAAGAAAAATTGGCATATGAAAAAAGTAAATTCGTTAAGTTCTAATATCATTTCTAATATGTATTTTTCTTCATAAACCACCGCAAGGTTTATCTTTATGATCCAGACTCATCTATACTTTAGTTCCATGTCATCAACTTCACAATTTTGCTTCCTCTATCACTTTTTATATTACTTCATGTAGTAGTTCACGACTGGTATATGAACTTTCAAGATTTGTATTTCGCGAGCTTCTGAAACTCAAGTCTTTGTTGTACTAACAATCTCTCCCGTGATGATTAAATTTTAGTTTCAAAGTGCACACACAATGCTTCACATCAAGCACAAAAGCCTTTTGTACACATAACTAGTTTTTCAGTTGGTTGTGTTAGTCCGATCTCTGATCTTGAGAATAAGTGTCATGACATGATCATCAAACATTAGGACGAGAATACATTACAACCATGTCAATAAATACAAGAAAATGATTGATAAACCTCTTCAATTGTCTTCTTCATCTGCTTATTTTGATGATGCTCACACTCTTTTGCATTATGTCCCGTCTCAACACACTTTGAGCGATGCAATGTGCACCAAGCCATTCCAAGTTTTTTAACCCTCTTCTTTTTCTTCTTAATTGATTCATGTTTACCTTACATTTTAGGGAGCTTATTTTGCTTTTTCTTTTTCTTTCTCCCAGATAATTCAGGTTATGGAGGAGCAACTATGAGTGGTAAACTTGAATGCATCCACACTCGTGGTCCTCGAACTGGCTCAATGTTTGTGTTGTAAATGTACTGCTATATAAGTGTACTTAAGAATCCTTAGACATAATGATCAACATTCAAACCAGCATTGATCATTCTCCATAGGCATGTTCACTAGGAACTCCACTGGACCACTGATATGCAATTTCCACATGAACATGTATGCCTTATAATGTTGACACTATGAATTTCCATCATAGCTTACTTCAAAAACTCCAAGGGTACCTAGAGAAATTCTACAATCATCAGCGATCTTCGTCTCCACTACAAGTAATTTTACAACATACTTCATACACAATCCTTCGTGCCTATTTGATGTTACGTGTCTTTTTGCTATGTGATATCACTCAAATTATTCTAAGGAGTGACTTTACTCTCACAAATAAGAGGTTCACTTGTAATACTTAGGGATCGAATCCACAGGGAGCGTGAGCACACAATAAACTCAATACAGTCGTGATTAAGCTAGGTAAATAAGGATGAAAGCAGTAAATAAAGTAAATAGGGAGAACAAGGTAGTTGTTCAGTTGATTAATGAGTTGTTTGATGGAAGGAGGGTTGCTAGACTTAAGATTTCAGGTAATCATGATTATAATGATATATATGCTAAGGTTATCAATCCTAGAACTTGAATTCTAATGAGAAAGTATTCCAGCTTCCGCGTGCGAATAAATCCTATTGACTAAGTCCAATATCTCAGTTGTCCCTTGTTGATATGGTTCGAACGTCGATGAATGCTATGAGATTAGCGACGATCGATGTTTACCTATGCAAGCAAGCGAGCTGTTTGATAGGTTCACTAGTATTACTAAATCAGATGTCGTTTGTTTCTAGGAATCCTAACTCAAGGGAATTAATTCAGGTAAAAGACCATGCCGTCGTGTGCACCTAATTATCCTAAGTTCAGGGTTCTAGTTAGCTACTCTAGAACACAAGCATTACAAACAATTCTTTGAAGTAAATCTTATCACCTTAATTAGCGTATCTATAGTTTGGGCTAATCCCTCATAGCCTTACTTTAAACCCTAAATCTAACAGAGATCTATTCAAACATGATAGTTGTCACAAAAAACCCATTGATGAATAGATATAAAATAGAAAACAATATGAAAACAAGGAGTTCCAAGAGGACTATGAAGGAGTTCCTCTCTTCTCTCTTACATAAAACTAAGAACAAAGAATAGAATAAAGCGTAGCCGTCAACAATGGTGTAGAAAATACATAAATAGGGTTTTAGGTCGGTCAGGGGCATTCGGGTAATTTGCGATAACTTCTGAGCTTAAGTCGGTCATAAAATAGGCTCGGCCATCTTCTGGGGTTACCCTCGATTGACACCAAGGGTCTGTCGTCGATTGAGATTCCTTCATCTCCTCAATAGCTTCCTCTAGCGAGGCAGATATACCACTCTTCAGTAAATCAGGCATAATGTATGCTATAGGATGCTGATTGACCTCAAATCGGTGTAATTGGAAAGCTACCTCAAAGCTATATCTTGTGTCAAAAGATGAGCTCAACCGCACCGTGGAAAGATCTTCATCCATAGCTAAATATCTGACCCGTCTGTGTAGTTCTACACCTCAAAAGACTCCAAAATCACCAAAGTTCTCCAAAACATGCTTAAACCTGAAAACACTCTAAAAAATACTCTAAAAATAATAAATAGACTCTAAAAAGCACATATACCATGGTCTAAAAGTGGTAAAATCCATGGTATATCAACTCCTTCATACTTACATTTTTTCTCGTCGTCAAGCAAAACACAGAGTAGTCTTATGAAATAGGTTTGAAAACAGCAGGGACTCACACAATGTAATGAAAAATTGTCATATGAAAAAGGTAAATTCTTTAAGTTCCAATTTCATTTCTAATATACATTTTTTCTTCATAAACCACCACAAGGTTTATCTTTATCATCCAGACTCATCTATACTTTAGTTCTACATCATCAACTTCACAATTTTCCATGGGTACCTAGAGAAATTCTATAATCATCAGCGATCTTCTTCTCCACAGCAAGTAATTTTACTATATACTTCATACACAATCCTTCATGTCTATTTGATGTTATATGTCTTTTTGCTATGTGATCCATTGCATGTCTTCTTATCATCTTTAACCTTGGCACTGATGCCTTGGCTCTTGCTTCCGTGATAGTGGAGTTAAAGGACTATGTTTCATTGTTGTCAACATCTTCACAGCAGCCTCCAATTCTATAAAATGGTCGAGACCAAGTATGTGGCTTATGTTTCATGACATCATTGTACCAAGCTAAGTTGTATACCTTCAACTTAGATAGGTTGTAACTCTATCTACATGCAGCTCCTAGCAATGTCCCAAATCATCTGTTTCAGTAAATTCTTCTTGGCATGATTCTTCTTCAAGTTTTTCAAGATGTGTTTAACACACTTTCTATAAATGTTCAGCATACAGTAACTCTGACTCCACAACAGTTTAAGTCCCTTAGATTTATCTGAAAGCAAAACAAACCATTGCCATCTAGAAGAACTAAACCTCTCTTGATTTGTTGGATGAACCATATACAATTGTATGTAGTCTCAGATTGCACCACTACCCAAGTAATAGGATAAGATCTGATTGTTTGCTTCATGCCCAATTGCAGTTAGAAACACCCCTTTTACAACAACTTTCAAGAAGGTACCATCAACTCTAGTGATAGGTCTACTATACCCTCTCCATGTGTCTGAAGTAATCCCAAAGCATGCTCAAATTAACCTCAAGCAACTCTCTCAAATAACAGTGTCATCGTAGTACATAAGAGCATGTGAGAATATGAATTTCTAGCATTATCCTGTAATTTCGTATAATTGTGTTCGTAGTTGCTATGTTTATACCATGATTTTTGTACCAGCAAAATCATCGTATTTGGAGATGTAGATGAGTTACCTAGAAGAATGGTCTCTTCTCGACATAGATCATTCAAATTATTTGTAAGGAGCAACTGAAGCCTTGAAGCAGCCCTGGGACCGGGATGGGGACCGGAAACTGGGACGAGAGCGGGGACGGGAAACGTCAAACTTAAAATTTGTAGATACGGGTACAGCATAGAAACGGCGACCATATTATAAGAAAATATAAAAATATCCATAAGTCAAAATGTTAAAATCAGAAACATAAGTTTTAACAGCAGCAAACACCCTTAATCAAAATACTAGCCATCAGCGGAAACAATAGCAAACACACTTGATAAAAATACTAGACAACAACAGAAACAACAGCAAACACACTTGATCAAAATACTAAACAACAACAGAATAAGCTAAAAAAATATATGATACATATAAACTGACAGTCACATCTTTGTATAAAAAACACAGAAACATTGTATATGAATTATTTTTGTAAGATAAGATTACAAGAAGAAGGTAAAGAAAATGCTTACGTGTTTTGCTTGTGATATAAACAACAAAGAGACAAGAAGGGAAGGAAAATCCGTATGTGTTCTGTTGCTGATATATCACAGAGAGAGATATGGTCGAGACTTGAGTTTCAAAGAGAAAGAAGATGGAAGTGCAACAGACTAAAGTGAGAGTGGAAGAATCGAAGAGACAGAGACACTATTATTTTTTTTTAATTACAACTTTTGATCTTTTCAAAATTAATAGAATAAACACATTAAAGGTTAAAAACATATATGGAATGGTTTAATTTTGTACACTTCTTATAACACAAAAATTCAGATGGATACGTCTATTTTCTGCAGAAACGTTTTTCGGAATGTCTCCTTCTCTGACCAAGCCCGTACCCGATGAGTCTTGACGTCCTGGGTTCACCTCACACATATTGGGGACGTTTCCTAGGCGTACCCGAGACGTCCCCGTCCCCCCCCCCCTCCCCAACCAGATACGTGAGACGGCACCAACTTGGAGTACCCGTGCAACCTAGCTTGAAAGCCAGCACGCTTTGTTTCCAATTATTGGGAAAGCTGTGGTGAGTGTTTGTTTTGGCTTACTTTGTATCATTAGAGTCTGTTTTCTGGATGTTTTTTTTTATAATTTTTGTGTTGTTAGGTTGATATTCTATCTCAATCATATTGTTAGTTCAGCTGTTGATGTCGTGCACGGTCTGGCGTCTTCCATATTCTCGTTGGTAACGAAGGTAAATTTAGATCTTATGAAGCTTATCCTCTTACGTTTCTCTGTAGCCGCAACGTACTCTCCATGTGTACATACTGCAGTGGAGGTGGTTTTCATGAGAGTTCAGAGATGCAAACAATTATCATAATAGTTATTATTAGATATAAAGTGGAAACTATCTGTTAGTTGATATTATATGCATATGTCCCGAAGCTGAAGGCTGAATTGTTTCAAGTATTAGGTACAGGCTGTTACTCTGGTGTTTTGTGGACCTTATCTAAATGCAGGTTTTTTTTAGTTGTTTGTTGTCATTGGTATGTAGATGAAATGAATTCAGTAATGGCGGAAGTGATGAATATCAGTCTGACAGTCTTGCTCAAACAATGTCAAGGACTCTTATCAATACTAGCAGCTATGCAGGTTAAAGATTGATCTCTCTGCTCTCGGCTTTTTTCTTCCCTTATACATTTTTCTTCTTTATCATCAATGCCTCTTGATAGGTTAAGGACTGTAGCATGAAGACGCACATAAAACAACTAAGCTGGAAACTGACTTCACAACTATAGAAACTGATGGGGTTTCCATGACTTTTGATTTCCTAAGGTTTGTTTCAAGCTTTTCAATTTCAATAATTAATACCCGTTAGCACAAGTAGCCTGATTTTTTTTTGTGCACACACAAGTAGCCGACATAGCTTCATAGGAGCCTCATCAGAAATACCTTATTAAATATTATAACTACTAAAATGTAACGAACATATGTATATTCTAAAATAATAGCCTCACAAATCTGGTATCAAACAGCATATCTCTGCAACAAGTAAGTTAAAAATTCAGAGATTACTTGACTATCAATCTATCACTAACACCATCCGAACATTAAAAAAAATAACACTCAACAACCTAAGTTTCCACTACAAACGGTGTGTGGTACAAAAAGGTTCACACACGTTTCATAAACCCAAATAATAACACCTTAACAAAGTACAAAACACAAAACTTGAGAAGAATACAATATCAGATCGTTTCCTGAGACCACAATGTAATAATGTAGAGACAAACTCAGGCAAAAATCAAAAAGAAAATCACGTTTAAAGATTTGTCAGAATTTTTCACAGACCAGCAAAGAGAATTTAAATAGACCAATACTTCCATTTTTCAAGCTCCATGCCATCTGGTGGAATGCTCTCCACTTCCTTGATCTCAACCTCTTTCCAGTTTGGATAGCACCGTCCTGTTTGACTCTTCCTGTCAAACCAAAACTACTAAAAAAGGTACATCTTTAGTTAAAAGAATAAATAATCTATACTAATTAAAGAAAAATACTTCTTAGGATTTTTCCCATAGTTTGACACTATAATTATAATTCTATGCCTTAAAAAAAATATTCTGATATTAATGATGAGATCCACCGAAAATCGTTAAATCAATGAAAATAAATAATGAAAAAAACACGACACCCACCTAAACCATTTATAGGAGAGAAGAAGAAACAAATGGATCAACCTATAATTAATGTCCGCCGGAAAAAATAAATTAATCTATTCTAAATTTCTAATATTCACCTCTACTAATTAAATCAATAAGTATAAACAATACAAAAAACTATAAAATTCAGTCCATCTAATTAAAATGATGAGTACAAACACCACAACTATGGAGGTTGGGATGTAGCTTTAAAATCTATGCTGTAAAATTTAGTTTTAATTTTTTTTGTTGTAGATGTATCGGTTGTATCTGTAAAAATTAAATAGATTAATACAATGATAGGAATAGTTCTAGAAAATATCAAAAATGTAAATAGATTATCTTATATAAAAATACATAATCTTATAATTAACAAAATTTGACCAAAATTTTTAAAAGAAACAAATCTCGCGCTTTAGTAAGTTGTTAAACCAAAAGAGAGATTTATCAGCTCACAAATGGGATCGATGCGACCAATGGCGGGGGTACGGATGTGTTATCTAAAAACATTCACAACCACCGAGGAGATGCCATCTAAACAACATCAAGGATCGATGCGACCAGTGGCGGAGAAACGGCTAACGGAAGAAGTACATCCAACCATGTGAATATTTTGGAAACTAAAGTTTCTTTGTACTTTAAAAAGATATGGTGAAATGTTATACATTAATTAGTTTATTACCCCCTCTAAATTTGCTAAACATCTACTTGAGCCAATAATTTTAAAAATAATTTCCATTTCCCTTCATTCTCCAATATCTTTTATTGAAATTATTTAGTTATTAATTTATTTTTTCTTATTTTTCAGAAACCCTTTTTCGATTTTCTGCACTTTAAATACAATTTTCCTTACATAAGCTTATAAATATTTAAAACATTATTTGATTTTCAGAACATTATATTTAGAAACTAATAATATGTTTTTTGTTTATTAAATATTTAAATGGATATTTTTAATAAATTAATTTTAAATGGATATTTTTAATAAATTAAAACAACTAATAAATTTAATAAACAAACATCTTCATCATCTACATCTATATGTATGCTAAATCATTATAATTGAAATGTGTGTATAAAATTAAAATATGTAATAAAAAGAAATAATTGTATTCAATAACAAAACAAAATCAATATAGTCAATAGATAATAATGTATTATAAAAGTATTGCAAGGATTATATTTTATAAGTTAGCCAATAATATTTATTTCAAAAATCGATTCAATTATGTTGATAACATGGTTAACTTCGTTTTCATATATGATAATAATAATAATACATATAAGATTCTAACAAACATGTATATGTATACCCTTTCTCAAAAAACATGTATATGTATAAAGAGTAATGATAGTTTCATATTATTATTTATCTATCTTAAAATATTTTTATTTATAAAGAATAAGTTATTTCTTTTAAAGTGAAGTCATTAGTTTTTTTGAAAATGTACAAAGAAGAAAAAATAATTTTAGTTTTACAAATTTATAATAATTAGACAAGTATATGATTTGTTTTCTGCAACAACCAAGTATGTAATTTCTAAAATAAATAGTTAAAATTGTTGTAAAATATTATGAACATTAGTACTATTTTTAGTTAAAAATAAATTAACTATTTAAAATAAATTTTGTACTATTTATCTTTTATTCACCCATCCGTATGCCAGGTTTACCCTAGTTAATAAGAAAAACATTCAAGTATTTATTATGAATCCCATACAAAGCCAAACTGAAACTTTTTGTTATTAATAAAAAATACATTTATCTTTTGTTTAATTAAGTAATTCAAATTACTTATAAAACTGATTTCAATTTTCTTCAAAAATTATAAAATTTAATTGATTTTTTGCCAAAATTAATAGGATATAGAATAATAATTCAACTATCAAATTAAAAATTAAATTTTACTTCACACTTGGTTTGGTTTAGTTCGGTTAAATATGTTCATACATTTTAATCAGATCATCTTTTCAACGTTTTACCATAGTATACTCAAAAGATTTTTACCTATGTTATTATTTTTTCATATATAAACAATAGGACTTTCACCTCATGTTTCTAATATGAGTCATTTAATATTTTAAAACATCGTCATGTCAGGTGTCAAGCTTTTCAAGTTCTTAGTGATTCTAGAGTAATATTTCTCATTTAAATGAATTCCAATTTTAATATATGAATAAATTATCTAATAATACAAAACAGGGAACCAAATCACCAATGCTTTTAAGATGCAGTCATTCTGGTTATCAGGTGTTCAGAAAGTCCACTGGAGTAGCTAATGTCATTTGTCCAAAAATAGTTTCATCATAGACTTGTCTCCATAGATTTATAATGGCTATAGCGTAGATCTGATTTTGGGTGGATTTAATTTTTTGGCCAAAGTAGTACTTTGAGCTATATTTTCATTAGGTTGAATTATTCTAATTTTAAACTTAAGACTTGATCATCTTAAATTTATGTAGCAAAGCTTTACGAACTCGTGTCAGTAACTCGAGTATAATTTCTTTATTGTTCTCGAAAACAACTAAATATATGAATAAGTTTTGGCTCAGAATTTTCTATTTTCAAACGCGAATGTCTATATATGTGTTTTTTTTTTTTGATTGCAAAGAATTTACAAACTCATGTTTACTCTGTAAACCAAATCGGTAACTCCGCATCCATGTGAACGACAAAGGACGATTGTTTCCTAGCACTGCGTGCTAGACTATCCGCCCGAAGATTCGCTGTCCGAGGTACATGGACGATAACTGAGTTGAGAAAACTTCCTTTGTAAAACTTGATGTCTTCTAGATAGCTTTCGAATGATGGCCATTCTTCTGGTTCCGAAACCATATTCACCAATTGAGAACAATCCGTTGCAAATGTTACCTGAAACTGTCTTAAATTCTTCATACATTCCATTGCCCAAATCAATGCTTCTACCTTCGAATGAAGGGGTGAAAGACATGCCCTTACATTCCTTGCCCCTAGCAGCCCATCAAACCCTGATAAAGTACTATACCAGCCTTGTCCTGAGAATGTATCCTCATCTTTCCATGAACAATCTAGGAAACACCATCGACCTTGTGTCACTAGGGGGACGCTGGTCTGTACTGAGAGCCCTTTCGTCGGGTCATTTTCCACATGTGCTTCTGCCCAAAGTGATGATTCTAGTTCAGCTAATTGAAGAGTATCCTTTGGATCAATATCCAGATTACTGAAAACTTTGTTATTTCGAGCTTTCCAAATATACCATAAAATCCATGCAAACTGATGATCATCCATCTTTTGTAAGCTATGGCTCAGAATTTTCTTCACAAATACAATTTTTAATATTACTTGTTTTCAGATTACATCTGGTTGAAGAATGGTTGAAGAATAGTTTATTCATCCTTCCTTTATCTTTTTTTTTAATTGGTTTAACTTTGTAGTTGTTAATTAGCACCCATGAACACTAGT
The DNA here is from genome assembly GCF_000695525.1 of Brassica oleracea var. oleracea. NCBI lineage: Eukaryota > Viridiplantae > Streptophyta > Magnoliopsida > Brassicales > Brassicaceae > Brassica > Brassica oleracea. The sequence continues at coordinate 34,852,488 of NC_027751.1, forward strand.
ATAAATTATTAATACAACCATAGAAAAAGCATTGTTAATCATTGGCTAACACAACAACAACCACAAATTACTATGAAACCCCCACTAATATAAAAGTCACAAAATTAGATTTTCCGTGGAAATAATTAAACCACCGCTCATAACATCTCCGATGTATTACTCCAATTTTTACTCCAAAATAGTGTAACTCCAAAATGAAATTGAGTTTTACTCCAATGTATTACTCCATATTTTACTCCAAAAAATAATATTCACAAATGATTCTTTTTTTATTTAGTTATAATTGTTAGTAGTATCTTCAACTTATAAAAAATTAACAATTAACCCAACTATTTTATATTTATAAAACTTTCATAAAAATATATTTTATCTAAATTAAATATTTATTAATAAAAAAAGGTAGAGCTTTTCTTCCAACTTCAATTGGTATAATTTTCATCATATGCAATTTTTCTAATTCAAAAACAAATTAATGCATTAAAAGATCATAAAGAAGAAAACAAAGTTTTGTTTTGTAATTTAAATTACGTACTTGATCCAAATGTTTGTGGATATATAAGTTTAACAAGTACAAATGTTATCAATCGAAATGTTGACCCACAAGATACTTCACCGATTCCAAAAACAGTTTACAAAATTATTAAATCATTTATTTGTATTATATTATAAATTCTTTATGTTTAGTTTTGATTTTTATTAGATTACGCATCTTTTTGTAAAACCATTAAATAATATTTTATGGAGTATTATATTTATTATCATGTTATTTTATTATTTTAAATATTATGTAAGTATGAAATAAAAATATTCAAGATTAAAGGACCATTTATAAATAAAAAAGTTTAACTCCAAAATGGAGTAGGATTGGAGATGCCCTTAACCACTATTTTTTTTTTGTAGCCAGTTAAGCCATTATTTTTACCACATATTTCGATGCTTTGTAACGACTTTTTCTTGTGTTTATCACTAAAATAATAGCCAATAAAATTTGTCACGTCATATTCTGTTAATTAAAAATAATAATAATCAGAAAATAGTATTAACTGTCAAAAAACAAATAAAAATAGAAATTTTGACGTTGTTAATGCCGTCAGCAAAACTATAAACCAAAATCCTAACTCATAAATCCTAAACTGTAAATTTTAAGCTGTAACCCAAGGAACTCTAAATCCAAGGAACTCTAAACCCTATGAACTGTAACCCTAAATCCTATTTTATGATTATTTTTACTTTTTTCATAAACAAAATATGGTGTGGCAAAATTTTATTGGTTATCATCTTAACAGTGAACCCAAGAAAAATTTCTTTGTAACCACCAAAAAAATATGTTTCAATTCTAATTTTGATTATGGATAACAAGATTAATTATAGGGGGACAAAATTCAGGTATACCAAATATAATCTAATATGGTTGAAAACATCCCAAGTACGAGAATATGCCAACACTTATATGGTTCTCGATGCCACATGTACAAAATAAATTATAACATGGTGAGAATTACAAATTTAAGTTTAATTGATTCTAACATTAATTGATGGAGTCGGTCCATAATTTCTTAAACCTAAACTAGGTTATACACCAACTAATCCGACCCAACCTAAGTATTTCAACCCGACCGACCCATAATAATAACATCTTCCACAAATAAATTCACAACATTTTTAGAGTTAATAGGAAAAATTGGTTTGGAGAGCTCTAAACCCTAAACTCTAGAAACCTTAACCCTAAATTCTAAGGTAGGGTTTATGTTTCATAGGGTTTTTGAGGTTTCCTCACGGCTAGAGTTTAGGGTTTTGCTAAATGGCGTTAACAACGTTAAAGTTTTTTTTGGCAATTCATACTATCTTATGATTATTTTTTACTTTTTATTTTTTTCATAAACAGATCATGACGTAAAAAAAATTATTGGTTATCATTTTAATGGTGAACCCAAAAAAACTCCTTTGTAACCACCAACATAATCATGTTTCAATTCTAATTTTGATTATGATAACTAAATTTATTTTAGGGAAAAAAATTAGGTATACCAAATATAATCTAATATGGTGGAAAACATGCCAAATACGAGAATATTTAAACGCTTATTTGATTCTCCATGCCACATGTCCAAAATAAATTATAACATGGTGAGAATTACAAATTTAATTTTAGAGAGAGAGAGAGAGAGAGAGAGAGAGAGAGAGAGAGAGAGCCAAAAAACTCAAAGGAGCAAGGGGAGTGGAGGAAATGTGCTTTGTTTTTATGGGTTGCAGGCTAAGATATATCAACATTGAATGACAAAAATCAAAGGTTCTACGGGTGTGAGCGATACAAGGTACAAAAAACTGTGATTTCTCTATTTATTGGTTTGTAGTTCCTTCATATGTTGTTAATTTTTTGTTGTGCTAGCGAGGAGGTGAATGTAAATTCATTCGATGGTTTGATGAGGTTGATACATACGGATGGCAAAGAAAGATTTGATTGAAGCTATAGATGAGATTCACGGGAAGAACATGACTATTGAGCAATTGAAGAAGATAATTTTGGAACTTCGCAGTGATTTAGTCACATGTCAAATGTCAAACATTCTATTATGAATTTTGTAAAAGGCAGATTAAAAAAAAGAAAAAAAAAGACACTCATATAAGATAAAAATTTGTTGTTTGTATCATAATTCTACAAAACAATTGGGTTAGAGTATAAATACACAGATATTAAACTAAAATAGATTTTGATCCGCGCGGACGCACAGATGTATTTCTAAGAAAATATGATGCTATTTGTTTTTATGTCACTATTTGAGGTTGAGCAAAAAATTCAAATTCGAAGAATCGAACCGATCCCAATCCGAATAAGTAGTATCAAATCCGAACCGAAATCGATTAAATATCCAAATTATTCAAAATTTTGGTATTTAAAGAACTGAAACCTAATCTGATCCGAACCGGAGTATTTTGGGTATCAAAAATAGATTTATATACTTATATATATTAATTATTTTTAGATTTAATGTATATAAAAACATCAAAATATATATGATACTTTTAAATTCGTTTAAATACTTGAAAATATATACAAATAATCAAACGTAAATATCTAAAATAGTTAAAATATACTCAAAACTCTAAAAATACTTAAATAATTATTAATTCTCTATACAAATATTTAAACCAAACCAATTTAAATTGGTTATCCAAATCCGAACCGAATCCTCAAAAATCTGAACCGAACACGAAATCCTAAACAGACCCGAAAACGAACATGAAGGCTCACCCCTAATCACTATTATATATCCTATATATGTGTCATTATAAGTTATAAAAATATGTGTTATCATATAATTAATCGTATTTTATATGTACCATCAAATAAGTTTTCTTATAATTAATAATATTTTATACGTACAATCATATAAATAATCACATATATTATATTTTTAAATTTCAATGTGAAATATAAAAACCATAATTTAAGTTGGTGTTTGAAATTGAGCTTTGTATTGCATTTTTCTTATTAGGCCTGGGCATTTTACCCGGACCCGAAGACCCGAACCGGAACCGACCCGAAAATACAGGTTCGGGTCCGGGTTCGGATCCATGCTAAGTACCTATTGGGTCTTTTTTTTTGGATCCGCGGGTCTCGGTTCGGGTCCGGGTCCTACCCGAGACCCATTCAGGTACCCGAATTACCAGCAAATAATTGTATATACTAGGTATATTTGGGTGATTGGGTATATTTTTGGTATTTTGGATTTTTTTTAAAGTTTCGGGTTTGGATTTTCGGGTATAATTGTAGGTTTTTGGTGAAATTTTAGATTTTTAGAAAATATAATTTGGGTATTCAGGTAAAATTCGGATATGTTTTGGGTTTTTGGGTCTGATTTTGGATAAATTTTTACGCGGTTCTTCGGGTATTTTTAGACTTTTCGGGTCCAGTTCGGGTATTTCGGGTCTATTTTGGGTCCTAAATACCCGAACCGACCCGCATCCGAAATATACCCAAAAATTTTGGATATTTTACGGGTATTGAAATTATAGACCCGAACCAATCCGGACCCGACAAGACCTGACCCGGAACCGACACGAAAAGTTACAGGTACCTATATGGGTCTAAATTGTTAGGATCCGGACCCGACAATACCCGACCCGAACCCGACCCGAAGACCCGGATGCCCAGACCTATTTCTTATATATATTGAAAACATTTTTATAACGGTTATTGGAAAATATGTTAGTAAAAATCAAATTTTGAATATATGTATATTTTTGAATGAATTTTTGATATAAATTAATTTTAAATTATTATTTTGATTTGAATATGTATGTCAAGTAACATAAACTCATTATTTTTTAATATAATGTAATAGACTTTCAATTTTTTTAATAGTATAAACCCATTTTTTTTTCTAACTTATTGTTATCCATATTTTCAAACAACACTATTTTTTAAAATATTATTTATATTGCCAAACAAAATCTTAAAGTATTTATACTACTTTAATAAGATAGATCGTTTTACCACGTATCTGAGATTGAAAGAAAAATCTTTAAATTACTTGTATATATAGTAAGTAGATTGCAATATCTGTGTATAAAAGTTCACATAATATTTTATGGTTATATTAGCTTGACAGTCATTTTGAACATTGTACTTTGGCACAGAGCAAATGCACCAATTCTAACAATCAGAACTGAACAGTTGCATCATCAACTCTGAGGGTGGGCGTTCGGGTATCCATTCGAATTCGGTTCAGATTTAATCGGGGCTCGGGTTTTCTTGTTTAAAGATTTCAGCTCCATTCGGGTATTTGTAAATTTCGGTTCTTTTCGGATCTTTGCGGATTCGGTTTGGATTCAGATAACCCATTTAAATTATTTTTAAAATTTTAATATTCATTATATGCTTAAAATTTCTCAAAATCTATAAAACAAAATAATATATTACATATAAATTTGTATAATATATGTCAAAATACCTAAAATTAACATATAAATTGGTTTGATTTGAATATTTGGATTAGGCCTGGACATTTTTCAGACCCGAAAAGAACCGACCCGAATAGACCCGGACCCGAAAAAAACCGACCCGAATAGATCCGGCCCGATAAGAACCGATTTGTACCCGACTTAAAAACATGTATATCTAAAACTATGATGTTTTTGTGTTCTATTATATATATATTATTTTATGATTTAGTTGAAATATCTTTTGTTAACAATATTTGTTATTAT